>NW_027397731.1:0-15709 GCF_003265705.2 Callorhinus ursinus
AAACCCTTTCCTGTAAATATTGGATGCATTTTCTTGTGCAAATCATTTCCATTGTGTTAAAGGGGACTGTGTCTTCTCTAGGTCACAGTGGGGTGCCAGGAGGGGGGGCCTGACCTGAGCTTCCCCATACCTCTCCCTTAGGAGCCAGGGATGTCTAAGGAGCTATGTCAGCATTTCAATCCATTTTGTAGCCAAAGACTTATTTTTGTTTGAAATCCTGATAATTTTAAGTCTTCTCCTAAATTCCCAAGACATTTCTTATCTGAGTGTATCATACAAGTAGTTTTGTTTTTCCCCCCTTACTTTAGTGGAGCCCATTTGCCTGACAATACACGCAATTCTTGGCTGCAGCCCAACAGACTAGGGACAGGAGCCTAATATTTTGTCAGGTCCTAAATGAAGAGCTTTCAACTCCACTCTCTGGGCCAACTTAACCTTTCACCTTCTCATCAGAGTTTCAGTATCAACAGAGCCTGCTGCAAACAGACTTCCACACAGCAACATAAGCCTCAACTCAAGAACTCCCACTGGAAATCCAGCCATCCTTCTTGTCACACCCCACTCAGTAATGAGGTCAGGGATGTCCTTGCAATTCTATTTTCCACCCAACAAGTAGCAACACAACTTGCTTCTGTTGTGTGGGACTTTCCCTGAACTTCTTCTGCTACAATGCACGTAAAAATAAATCGCCACTCTATGAGTGACATTCCTGTTCTGCCCATCACATATTTGACAGTTTCTCTAGCATCAACCAGAACACAACACAAAACCATATTTTGCCTGATGCTCTTCATTGGAAGGGCTTCTTTCATCAAACACCACTGAGTTGTTAGCAACTATTTTTTAAATAGACTGGCAGAAGAATATGCCTCAAATAGTGTTCAAATCCAAAATCCCAAGACAACTTTACAAAGAAATCTTATTTTATTTCTATTAATTCCTATTTGATTTCTGTCAATCCAGTTTCATTGCAACATGATGGCAGAAACATCTATCATATAGTCACATCTATGGGCTCATAGGGACTACCTAGGGCTAACTCTAAGTAAATCCACTGACAGTTTTGGCTCAGGGTCTGATGAAAGTCACTTTGTGAGAAGAGGCTAACAGGATTTCTACATAACGACTATGATTTTGCCAAAACCCCAATAGTCCTAATAATCTCTGACATTCTTGCTTATTAGCATGATCTGAAAAACATGACAATGTGTTGCAAATTTGAGCAATATCTTTATTTCTCCAGGTGAAGGAATTCTCATGAATTTCAGAGATGGGACACAGCTTGGAATATTAGCTGGCAATTTCAACTACCCTCCAGTCTTCTATGGATACTAAAGTAACAATGGGCAGACATCCACAGTGGAAAGGACAACACACCACTACTTGTTCATATACAATATCAATCCCATTATACAGTCAGGTGTCGAAGCCCTCCACTCAAAACCCACCAGAAGCCCAATTGTAGTTCAGGAGCTTGGGTTCATCAACCCTGCAGTGGGGGGAGGATACACATGGGGAACTGCAGAGAGGTGTCCCAGCTCAAGGGTGTTAGAAAACACACAGGATTGGGACTTGTGTTAGGTGATTTGGGGGAGGTTGTAGGGAAGCAGGCCTCTGTCTTGGATTGAACACTGTCAGGAAGCACAAGTATGCTATGATCGGGGATCTTACCAAACCTTTTCTAGAAGGAGAAGAGACTGGAATGAGGCAAAGCTGAGATAGGTAATGAAGCAGCATCACTCATTAACTAGGAAAAAGGGCTCTCTGCTGTTGTGGGTTTGGAACACTGATATTGCTTGTCTGCATGGAAACAACACTGGGAAGTGATCTTGCTCTTTGCCTCCCTTCATCACAGTCACTAAGTGCCCTTGCCTGCCCTTGGTCTTCTATGACTTTCCATGTGTGTAATGGGAGAACACCATTTCCTAGCCCTCAGGACAGCTCAGCCTCCAAAGTCCAGCCATGCCAGGCCAGTTCCCAGATGCCTGAGCTGTTTTCCTGCTTCTCACCTCCTAAGTCATTACAGAATAGAGCATAATCATGGCTCAGTTAATAGTAGATTTTGGTGGAATCCAAAATGGACTTTTGGTTCCTAGGAAATATTGATTAGTGCATTCAGGTGAGAGAAACCTGTAGTCTCTAGTGCTATGTCCAAGAGGTGTATCTTATGTTTAAAAATCGGGGACAATGTACAAAATCCAATTCTCAGTCACATAGGAGGGACTAGATAAAATTCAAAGTAGCTGTCACTGTGATTTACTGAATCATTGCACAAGCACTCTCCAACCTCTTAAAAATATAGATTTTTGATGTTGCACAACATCAAAATTTCCAAAATTTTTTGGAAAACCAAAAAGTAGAGATAAGACAGAGATGGTAGACTTGGTAAGTAGTTGGATTAAGTCAAATGAAGGGACAAGTGGCCAAGCCCAGCAGGATCAAATGCAAGGCCCAGGCAAATTCCATCTTAGTTATATTTGATTATATTCTTCATTTGTTGAGGATGACCACAAAAGGATAAAATATATTGTCAAGAGAGTTTCAAGAAAGAATGAAGAATGTGGCTTCTTTCTTGGGAATCTGCAAGGAGACTAACATATGTCAAATGGCACTGAATTCTGTGGAGTCAAAGGAACATGACATGTTCATCCTGAAAGAAAGAAACAGAATTGGCAGCCCTGGACAGGAGCCTAGGGAAGCTGAAGTTTTGAGAGGATAGGAAGTAGGCCAATATGCATTAGTTTTTCCTTTACCATAACACAGAGCAACCCAGCCTTCTTCTCAAAAGGGATGAATACTCCTTCCCCTCCCAAAAGCTACCACTGCACTCCTTGAGCAGGGTACCAAGCAATGGCACCGACACTGAAAGACTATAAGCCATATTTGAAAACGTTTCCTCAAGACTTTGACTGTTTAAATACAAATCCAATCTCTCCACATGTTCCAGGGAAGTGTTTCATTGTAAGTTTTCCATTTCTTCATCTTTGCAGTGTTTACTTAGTAGAATGACTCTGAGATTTAAATTACATCGATATGTGAATTGCATACTGCAATGTCTGGCATGTGTCCACACTCAATAAATTTTGTAATCAATGTTCCATGAGTGTGAATGACAGAAAAGATGAACCAGGACTAGGGACTCTGTACTTTCTTGATCTTCAATGAATGCCCAAATTCCCAGAAATACCTTGAATAATGCTCACAAGCCTCTGCCTCGGGGAAGCCTCACTTAAAGCTGTTGTCTAATTTTAGAAAAGCCTTTCAAGGAAACGACAACTTTTTTGGTTAAAAAAAAAAAGAAAAAACACACATAAACAGTTACCTGACCCAAAAGAGACACTTACTTTGGTCTTTCTAATGACATTTCCACTAAAGATGAATTTTCCCTATAAAATGCTAACATTTTAAGACTATGCAGGTATACATCAAAAACTAATGATATAATATATGGTGATTAACATAACAATAAAAATTTTTTTAAAAAGACTATGCAGGTAAATTATTGAACAAGAGGCTGCAAATCTCAGGCTCCTCTGAGATCTATCTGTTGACTTGATTTGTAAAACCAAGAGGAATTAGAGAATGATGAAAACAGAACTACCTCAGGCCTTCTCCCTCTTGCCCCCAAAATATAGTCTACTGGGACAAATACAGAACCCAGGAATCCACAAGCCCCATAGAGAAAGAACTTAGAAGATGAACCATGAGAGATGATGGGCTCTGAAAAACAAACTGAGGGTTCTAGAGGGGAGGGGGGTGGGGGGATGGGTTAGCCTGGTGATGGGTATTGAGGAGGGCACGTTCTGCATGGAGCATTGGGTGTTATACACAAACAATGAATCATGGAACACTGCATCAAAAACTAATGATGTAATATATGGTGATTAACATAACAATAAAAATTTAAAGGAAAAAAAGTCAAAAAAGAAAGAAAGAACTTAGATCAGGTGGATTTACACTTTAGAAGGCCAGTTGGAGCAGCGCTGGTCTTGGTATCAGGAGCTTCAGTGGTGTCCTCATCAATGTCACTGTCCTCAGTGATTTCATCGTAAGTGGTGGCGATACCAGTGAAGCCACCAGCTGGAAGTGAAACAAGGAGGAAAAGATCCAGCTGAGACACTTGACTCTGCCACAATAAACAAAATTTATCCTGCCCAAGCTTGGAGGTTGTTCCTCATTCTGAATTCAACTCTGCAAATGTCAACAATTCTGTCACATCTTAGGCCTGGCTACCCACTTTCCTTTGGCCTCATTCTTCATAGTCCTGCCTTGTGGGACAGAAAGAATTTGGGTTTCCCTATAAGGACTGCAACACTAAGAGAAGACATAGGCAAATATTTTCTCCAAGTTTACATAATTCACAATTTATATAAATCCATGCCAGAGACTTTATATTCTCTAATGATATATAAGAAATCAGCACATTTTCTATATGTTCATAATGAACTTTAGAAACAAGACTGTGCTTCTCCAGGCTTCTGCTTTGGAGTGTCTATACTCTGTCCTCCATGGCTGTTTGACACGAAGTTGGGATGGAAAACAGTCAACACAGGAAGGAGTGGATGTGTAAGCACAGCCTTACCAGTAGAGCTATCAGATGAAGCATCTGTTGAACTCTCTGAAAGAGAAAAAGAAAAAATAGGTGAAAGTTGAACACCAGTATTGGGGGGGTGGAGTGAAGAGAGATTATGGACAATATTGCAGGTTTTCACAACTGAAGAACCTTAGGCTTTCTGAAACATGCTGAAGGCAGAAAGATGCACAGATCATATGAACCCACAAAAATCCCACACAAAAAAATGATACATCTCCATTTTTGCTTTCCTGAAAACAACTTCTGATGACCTTCTTAAACATATTGTCCTGAACTAACACTGAAGTTGCATTCCAAGGTTAAAACAGAAAACACCTGACTGAAATGTCAAAGCCTAAAGGGAAAGTCCACTCTATCTTGAGTGGTCAGGCAAAATGGGGATGGAACAGGGTAGTGGAGTAGAGAACACAGAGGTTAGCATTCTAAGCCCCTCCAAACCCACATCCACACAGAGCTTATATCATAATGTACTCTTGCTCCAGACCTTATTTCAGGTAAGAAGCTTTACTTACAGCCCAAGACCAGGAAGGTGGAAACTGCCACCAGGACCAGCAACGCCAAGCCCTTCATACTGGTGAATTGATTAGCAGGGAGCACAGAGAAGAAAGCGTCAGAGCTCAGGAGGAGGTGGGACTCTGACTCAAGCAGTCCACATCCTGACATAATATAAGCAGAGGGCACCAATCAGAAGCTGCCAGACTAGAGTCCAGGCTAGTCAATGTCAGGAAATGTTTTTACTAGGAGAAACCACTAGAGAGTCAACAGCACAGCCAAAGGCCCTTTGGAAAGGTCACAACTTCAGTCTCTTGATTCTGACACAAGTTTCAAGTCAAGAGTTTCCCATATTAAACATTTTCCAGAAAATAATTTTGCTTCCAGGCTTCCTCTCACCTTGTAGGGTAAAGTGGCACCATGATTACCAGCTCTGCTGACAAGCTGGAGGAGCCCAATACCCAGGCTTGCAGGATTACTCAAACCTGCAGTGCTCCTTTCATGCACATTAGAAGTTGGATGACTACAGTGTGCATGGCCCTAAGTTTCCTGAAATCAGAATCATCAGGGTATGGCAGCCTGCTCTCTGAACCATCCACCCAGGTCAGACTGTACCTTCCTCCAGTGATGGCCTTCCTCATGTACATGTAGATACTCTCATCTGACACTCAAACACAGTGAGCCCACACTGATAAGATCTCTCCAAATTTAAGCACTTCTTGTGGAAAAATTCAAAGTCAAAGAGAAAGATAGAAAATGAAATGAATGTTTACTAATTAATGTAGGCATTGAATCAATGAATTCATGCAACAAATATTTATTGACTGCTACACTTTAGAGAAACAGCAATGAACAAAGCACATAAAAATTCCATGGATACATGCAACTGTGGGGATTCGTCCATTAAAAAGTAAACCGAAAATTTACATGGAAAATATTTATTGTTATGTTAGTCACCATACAATACATCATTAGTTTTTGATGTAGTGTTCCATGATTCATTGTTTTCATATAACACCCAGTGCTTCATGCAGTACATGCCCTATTTAATACCCATCACCGGGCTAACCCATCCCCCCACCCCCCTCCCCTCTAAAACCCCCAGTTTGTTTCTCAGAGTCCATAGTCTCTCATGGTTCATCTCCCCCTCCAATTCCCCCCCCATTTTTCCTTTCCTTCTCCTAATGTCCTCCACGCTATTCCTTATGTTCCACAAATAAGTGAAACCATATGATGATTGACTTTCTCTGTTTGACTTATTTCACTTAGCATAATCTCCTCCAGATCCATCCATATTGATGTAAAAGTTGGGTATTCATCCTTTCTTATGGGTGAGTAATATTCCATTGTGTATATGGACCACATCTTCTTTATCCATTCATCTGTTGAAGGGCATCTCGGCTCTTTCCACAGTTTGGCTATTGCGGACGTTGCTGCTATGAACATTGAGGTGCATAAGGCCCTTCTTTCCACTACATCTGTGTCTTTGGGGTAAATACCCAGGAGTGCAATTGCTGGGTCATAGGGTAGCTCTATTTTTAATTTTTTGAGGCACCTCCACACTGTTTTCCAAAGTGGCTATACCAATTTGCATTCCCACCAACAGTGTAAGAGGGTTCCCCTTTCTCCACAACCTCTCCAACATTTGTTGTTTCTTGCCTTGTCAATTTTTGCCATTCTAACTTGTGTAAGGTGGTACCTCAATGTGGTTTTGATTTGAATTTCCCTGATGGCTAATGATGATGAACATTTTTTCATTTTTAAATTAATTTTATTGCTTTATTTCTGTTAAAACCAAAAAGGAAGAAAAATGCTTTTGTATTTGACTTCATAACCACTTGTGTGGCTAAATGTTTTAGTAATCCCAATTAATTATCTTCAGTTTTCTATGTATGGCATGTGTTCTATATAAAATATATTAATTTTAATCTTCCTTTCCAAACCTTCTACCCCCTTCTTTCTTTTTTCCTGCTTTCTTGAACTAGCTTAGCAATTCACTACAATGTTGGATAAGAAGAGTGATAGTGGGCAACATTCACCATACTCAATATCAGACAAAAAGGGAAATATGTTCCAAAGCTGGGCAAACTCTTATCACATGTACTCAAATGATCTTATGCCTAAACACATGAGGAGTCTGAAATCAATCATATTACTTCTCTATTCCTGCATAACAAATGACCACAAATTTGGTGTGGCTTTAAAAAAATACACATTTATTATCTCACGGATTCCAGGGTGAGGAGTTCAGGTACTAACAACACGGGTCCTCTGCACAAGGTCTCACAAAGTTGCAAGAAAGGTGGCAGCCAAGACTTGTTTCTTTCTGGAGCTCTGGATCTTACTGCAACATCACATGGTTGTTGACAGAATTCATTCCTTGAGGTTGTAAGACTGAGAGCCCAGCTTCTTACTGAGGGTCGTCTGAGGCCACACCAGGTCCTAGAGGTAATCAGCAATTCCATGCCACATTGTTCTCTCCATAAGCACCATATACCATGAATGTTTGCTTCTTCAAAGCCAGCAAGAGAATCTCTCCCTCCAACCTGTGAACAGAGCGTAATCAAGGCAGTGACATCATATGAACTTTGCCACTCTTTATTAGTTAGAATCAAGTCACGTGTGCCATGCACTCAAAGGGAAGGGATTATACAAGAGCTGGATCATTGAGGCTCACAATAGAAAGTGCACACCACACAATGAAGTCTCCTAAAGGTGAAGTATGTTTTCACTGTCATGCCACATTGGAACTTTTCAGGGAAAGCCTGGATGGCCACATTTCAAAATGCTATAGGAAGAATTCCATCATCAAAAGATAAGAGTCCAAGAGATCTTTTACATCCTAGTCAGTGAATATGCCTGAATTCCATCAAGGCAGGACTTCTAATTAGAGAAGGCATGGCCAGGCAGCTTCACTTCAGGGGATCAAGGAGATCACTGTATAACCCCACACCCTGGTACTGAACAGGCATTAAGGTGAAAGATTTAACTGTAGGTGTTGACAGAATGTTCCAAAAGGATCAACAGAATCCTAAAGCAAGGCTGAAATGGTTCACATTGAGGATCACACTCTGAGACAGAGCAGAAATGGGACTGTCACCTGCCATGAAGGGAGAACTGGAGGAACACAAGAAAGGCACAGTGAAGTTGTCAGCTCAGGCAAAGGGGCTGATGGACAGGTTGCCAGCCAATTGAATGAACCAAATACACAAAGGTTTGGCCACAGCTACTTGAAAATGACTTACTTGTGGTCAGAACAGAACAACCGTTTTTCTCAGGTTCCTCAGATATGTAGGCAGTAAGTGGGAGGCAAACAGAGCCTGAGAGAAGGAAGTAAAACTGCCTGGAGAAAATGGCACAGCCCAGAAGGACACTTTGCTAAGGGTTGTTTGGAATATTTGCTTCTGAGTTTCCTTCTGTGATGGTTTTCCATTGCTGCTGTCACAAATTACCACAAAGTTAACATCTTAAAACAATATGCATCTCACAATTTCCCTGGATCAGAATTTAGTGCACTACTTGGCTCAACTGAATTCTCTGCTTAGAATCTTACAAGGCAAACACCAAGACAGAAAGAATAATTTTCCTTTCTGGAGACCCTGGGGAAGAATCTGCTTCCAAGATCATTCAGGTTTTCGAAAAATTCACTTCCTGCTCAAGTGGTCCCCTTCACTGTCAAATCTACAAAGGTAAATTGAACCATTTATGTGTCACATATTTCTGCTTTCCACCTCTGCCTTCTTTTGCTCTTAGGGCCTCAAATGATCACATTGGGCTCAGCTGGATAATCCAGGAGAATCTCCCTATTTTAGGGTCAACTGCAGTAACCTTCATTACTCTAATGTCTCTCTTGTCATGTAACAAAACATATTCATCACTGTGTGATCTCATCATATTTACAGTCCCGGGGATTGGGACCTGAGACCATCTTGGAGGCCACTCTACTGCCCATCTCACCTTCTACCTATACATATGTGTGTGTATACACACATATACACATATACATATATACATATCTACATATGCATATATATATTTCTATAGAGACAGTCAACCTTCATTAATGATGTCACCATTGTTCTAGTTGCTCAAGTAAAAGCCTTCAGGACTATGCCTGACTTCTCCTTTCTTTCACAACTCATATCCAACTTGTCAGCAATCCTTAAGCTGAACCTCAAAATACACCCAGACACAGACAACTTCTCACCACCTCCATGTTCTCCTGAACTTGCTGCACACCCTAGGTGGTCTGAAATAGCTTTCAATACTTTGTCTTTGCACAAACACTGTCTCCTCATATTCTGCCTTCAGGAAATTAGCCGTAATTATCATGTGAAAATGTGAATCCTGTCATGGAATTCCTCCACTCTCAATCCTCTAAGACTTATACTCTTTTACCAAAATCTGAAGTCATCATGATTGCCGACAATCTGTGCCTTACCTGGCCTTCCATACATGACAGGTAGGTGATTGGAGTCAGAGTACATATGGTTACAAATCAAGGATTATAATGGAAAGAATAGAGTCAGCTAAAAATACTATCAGTGAATGTTCACAATTTTATTTCTAAGATCAGGAAAATTTTGTTAAAAAAATTAAATAACTGGGGAGGAGCAAGATGGTGGAGGAGTAGGAGACCTAAATTTCATGTGTTCTCAGGAATTCAGCTAGATAGGGATCAAAACATTCTGAACACCTATGAACTCAACAGGAGATTGAAGAAAAGAATAACAGCAACTCTCTGAACAGAAAAGCAACCACTTTCTGGAAGGTAGGACATGCAGAGAAGTGAATCTGAGGCAATATTCAGGAAGATAGATGGCAGGGGAGGGGCCTCCGTCAGCCGCTACCAGCAAGTGATAGAGCAGCGGAGCACAAAATCAGAACTTTTAGAAGTCGGCTCCACTGAGGGACATTGCTCCAGTGGCTAAGTGGGGGTAGAACCCTCGCTGGGACAGTGTGGTCCCAGGACCCTTGGGGTCACAGAAAGACCGGGGGTGCCTGAGTGCAGCAGAGCTCCCAGGTATCAGAGCGGGGAAGCCAGCTGCAGAGACAGAGCCGAGGAGTGGGGTCTTAGCCCGGGGTTGCCATAAACCATGATTCAAGGCACAGTCGGGCCACTGCTCCTCCAGCAGGGACCCAACAAGTGGCAGATCCAGAGAGACTCTCCTTCCTCCCCCGGGAGGAGTGGCACGCAGGGATCTGCTGGGTTTGGAGACTCCACACGGGGTCAGGTGCCAGAGATAGAAACACGTGGTCACAAGCCGGGTGAGCACGGAGTGTGGCCAGAGACCAGGGAAATGGGAGTGAGTGACTGCTTTTCTCTGGGGACACACTGAGGAGCAGGGCCCTGCGTTCTCGGCCCCTACGGGGTGGAGACTGGGAGGCCACCATTTTCACTCTCATCCTCCAAAGCTGTACGGAAAGCTTGCAGGGAAGAAAAGCTCCCAAGAGCAAACCCAAGCAGATTACTTAGCCCAGACCTGGCAAGGGCAAGGCAATTCCGCCTCCAGCAAAGACATTTGGGAACCACACCAACAGGCCCCTCCCCCAGAAGATCAGCAAGAACAGCCAGCCAAGACCAAGTTTACCGATCAATGACAATGGCAGAACTCCAGCACTAGGGGAATACTGCACATAGAATTCATGGTCTTTTTCCCATGATTCTTTAGTCTTTCAAAGTTAATTTTTTTAACTTTCTTTTTCTTTTTTTTGAATTTTTCTTTTCCCCTTTTTCAACAAACATCAATCCCTTTTTTAAAAAATCTTTTTTATTTTTCATATTTAGTCATATTCTATGACATCATAGTAGTTAACCTTATTTTTAGTATATACATATAAGTTGTTCTGTTTTTAAAATTTTGGGATACAGTTTCTTCTAACAGACCAAAATAAGCACTAAATCTCTAGTGTATGGCTTTGTTCTAGTCTCATGCCTGATCACATTCTCTCCCTACTTTTTTTTTAAAACCTCTTCTTTCTTTTTTCAAAAAACTTCTTCTCTTATCAATTCCTTTTATAAAATCTTCTACAATTTCCATCTTTACACTTATATTCCATCCCTTCATCGTATTTACCCTTATTTTTGTACATATATAAGTTTTTCTTTCTTTAAAATTTTGGGAGACATTTTCTTCTAACAGACCAAAATACGCCCAAAATCTAGTGTGTGGCACTAATCTATATACCAGCCCGATCATATTTAATCATATTCTGTTTTTTTTTCTTAGTTTGTTTGTTTTTCTCTTTTTCTTTTTCTTTCTTTCTTTTTTTCTTTTTCTTTTTCCTTTCTTTCCCTTTCTTTGCCCCTGGTTTCAGGTCTCTTCTGATTCGTTTAGTGTATATTTCTCTGGGGTCATTGTTACCCTGTTAACATTTTGTTCTCTCATTCATCTATTCTCCTCTGGACAAAATGACAAGACAGAAAAAAAATCACCTCAAAAAAAAAAGAACAAGAAGCTGTACCGACTGTCAGGGACCTAATCAATATGGACATTAGTAAGATGTTGGAACTAGAGTTCAGAATGATGATTTTAAAGATACTAGCTGGGCTTCAAAAAAGCATGGAAGATATTAGAGAAACCCTTTCTGGAGAAATAAAAGAACTATAATTTAACCAAGTCGAAATCAAAAAGGCTATTAATGAGGTGCAATCAAAAATGGAGGCTCTAACTGCTAAGATAAATGAGGCAGAAAAAGAATTAGTGAAATAGAAGACCAAATGATGGAAAATAAAGAAACTGAGAAAACAAGAGATAAACTACTAAACCACGAGAGCAGAATTCGAGAGATAAGTGATACGATAAGACAAAACAATATTAGAATAATTGGGATCCCAGAAGAAGAAAGAGAAAGAGGGGAAGAAGGTATATTGGAGCAAATTATAACAGAGAACTTCCCTAATTTGGGGAAGGAAACAGGCATCAAAATCCAGGAGGCACAGAAAAGCCCCCTCAAAATCGATAAAAATAGGTCAACACGCCAACATCTAATACTAAAACTTACAAGTCTCAGAGACAAAGAGAAAATCCTGAAAGCAGCTCGGGAGAAGAGATCTGGAACCTACAGTGGTAGAAAAGTTCGGTTGGCAACAGACTTATCCACAGAGACCTGGCATGCCAGAAAGGACTGGCATGATATCTTCAGAGCACTAAACGAGAAAAATATGCAGCCAAGAATACCATATCCAGCTAGACTGTCATTGAAAATAGAAGGAGAGATCAAAAGCTTCCAGGACAAATAAAAACTAAAGGAATTTGCAAACATGAAATCAGCCCTACAAGAAATATTGAAAGGGGTCCACTAAGCAAAGAGAGAGCCAAAAAGTAACATAGACCAGAAAGAAACAGAGACAATATACAGTAACAGTCACCTTAGAGACAGTACAATGGCACTAAATTCATATCTTTCAATACTCACCCTGAATTTAAATGGGCTAACTGCCCCAATCAAAAAACAGGCTATTAGATAAGATTAAAAAAAAGACCCATCGATATACTGTCTGCAAGACACTCATTTTAGACCCAAAGACACCCCGAAATTGAGAGTGAGGGGGTGGAAAACCATTTACCATGCTAATGGACACCAAAAGAAAGCTGGGGTGGCAATCCTTATATCAGACAAATTAGATTTTAAACCAAAGACTATAAGAGATGAGAAAGGACATTATATCATACTTAAAGGGTCTATCGACCAAGAAGATCTAACAATTATAAATATCTATGCCCCTAACATGGGAGTAGCCAATTATATAAGCCAATTAATAACAAAATCAAAGAAACACATCGACAACAATACAATAATAGTAGGGAAATTTAACACCCCCTCACTGAAATGGACAGATCATCTAAGCAAAAGATCAACAAAGAAATAAAGACTTTAAATGACACACTGGACCAAATGGACTTCACAGACATATTCAGAACATTCCATCCCAAAGCAACGGAATACACATTCTTCTCTGGTGCCCATGGAACATTCTCCAGAGTAGATCACATCCTAGGTCACAAATCAGATCTCAACCAGTACCAAAAGATTGGGATCATTCCCTGCATATTTTAAGACCACAATGCTCTGAAACTAGAACTCAATCACAAGAGGAAAGTTGGAAAGAACTCAAATACATGGAGGATAAAGAGCATCCTACTAAAGAATGAATGGGTCAACCAGGAAATTAAAGAAGAATTTTAAAAATTCATGGAAACCAATGAAAATGAAAACACAACTGTTCAAAGGGTGTGGGATGCAGCAAAGGCAGTCCTAAGAGGAAAGTATATAGTGATACAAGCCTTTCTCAAGAAACAAAAAAGCTTTCAAATATACAACCTAACCCTACACCTAAAGGAGCTGGAGAAAGAACAGCAAATAGAGCCTAAACCCAACAGGAGAAGAGAAATAATAAAGATCAGAGCAGAAATCAATGAAATAGAAACCAAAAGAACAGTAGAACAGAACCACGAAACTAGGAGCTGGTTCTTTGAAAGAATTAACAAGATTGATAAACCCCTGGCCAGACATATCAAAAAGAAAAGAGAAATGACCCAAATCAACAAAATCATGAATGAAAGAGTAGAGATCACAACTAACACCAAAGAAATACAAACAATTATAAGAACATATTATAAGCAACTATATGCCAGCAAATTAGATAACCTGGAAGAAATGGATGTATTCCTAGAGATGTATCAACTACCAATATAGAACCAGGAAGAAATAGAAAACCTGAACAGACGCATAACCACTACCATAACCATTAAGGAAATGGAAGCAGGCATCAAAAATCTCCCAACAAACAAAAGCCCAGGGCCAGATGTCTTCCCAGGGGAATTCTACCAAACATTTAATGAAATTAATACCTATTCTTCTGAAACTGTTCCAAAAAATAGAAATGGAAAGAAAACTTCCAAACTCGTTTTATGAGGCCACCATTACCTTGATCCCAAAAACCAGAAAAAGACCCCATGAAAAGGAGAATTACAGACCAATATTCTTGATGAACACGGATCCAAAAATTCTCACCAAAATACTAGCCAACTAGTACATTAAAGGGATTATTCACCACGACCAAGTGGGATTTATCCCCGGGCTACAAGTTTGGTTCAATATGTGCAAATCAATCAATGTGATACAATACATTAGTAAAAGAACGAGAACCATATGATCCTCTCAATAGAGGCAGAAAAAGCATTTGACAAAGTACAGCATCCTTTCTTGATCAACTCTTCAGAGAATAGGGATATAGGGTACATACCTCAATATCATAAAAGCTATCTATGAAAAACCCACAGCAAATATCATTCACAATGGGGAAAAACTGAAAGTTTTCTCCCTAAGGTAAGGACCATGTCAGGGATGTCCTCTATCACCACTGCTATTCAACATTGTACTAGAAGTCCTAGCCACAGCAATCAGACAACAAAAAGAAATAAAAGGCATCCGAATCGGCAAAGAAGAACTCAAACTCTCACTCTTTGCAGATGATATGATACTTTATGTGGAAAACCCAAAAAACTCCACCCCAAAACTGCTAGAACTCATACAGGAATTCAGTAAAGTGGCCGGATATAATATCAATGCACAGAAATCAGTGGCATTAAGATACACCAACAACAAGACAGAAGAAAGAGAAATTAAGGAGTCGATCCCATTTACAATTGCACCCAAAACCATAAGATACCTAGGAATAAACCTAACCAAAGAGGCAAAGAATCTGTACTCCGAAAACTATAAAATATTCCTGAAAGAAATTGAGGAAGACACAAAGAAATGGAGAAAAGTTCCATGCTCATGGATTGGAAGAACAAATATTGTGACAATGTCAATGCTACCTAGAGCAATCTACATATTCAATGCAATCCCTATCAAAATATCATCCACCTTTTTCAAAGAAATGGAGCAAATAATCCTAAAATTTGTATGGAACCAGAAGAGACCCCGCATAGCCAGAGGAATGTAGAAAAAGAAAAGCAAAGCCGGCGGCATCACAATTCAAGACTTCCAGCTCTATTACAAAGTTGTCATCATCAAGACAGTATGGTACTGGCACAAAAACAGACACATAGATCAATGGAACAGAATAGAGAGCCCAGAAATGGACCCTGAACTCTATGGTCAACTAATTTTCAACAAAGCAGGAAAGAATGTCCAACGGAAAAAAGACAGTCTCTCCAACAAATGATGTTGGAACAACTGGACAGCCACATGCAGAAGAATGAAACTGGACCATTTCCTTATACCACACACAAAAATAGACTCCAAATGGTTGAAAGACCTAAACGTGAGACAGGAGTCCATCAAAATCCTAAAGGAGAACACAGGCAGCAACCTCTTCGACCTCAGCCGCAGCAACTTCTTCCTAGAGACATTGCCAAAGGCAAGGGAAGCAAGGGCAAAAATGAACTATTGGGACTTCATCCAGATAAAAAGCTTTTGCACAGCAAAAGAAACAGTCCACAAAACCAAAAGACAACTGAAAGAATGGGAGAAGATATTTGCAAATGACATATCAGATAAAGGGTTAGTATCCAAAATCTATAAAGAACTTATCAAACTCAACACCCAAAGAACAAATGATCCAATCAAGAAATGGGCAGATGACATGAACAGACATTTTTCCAAAGAAGA
>NW_027397731.1:15809-17609 GCF_003265705.2 Callorhinus ursinus
AAGACATCCAAATGGCCAACAGACACATGAAAAAGTGCTCAATCGCTCAGCATCAGGGAAATCCAAATCAAAACCTCAATGAGATACCACCTCACACCAGTCAGAATGGCTAAAATTAACAAGTCAGGAATCAACAGATGATGGCGGGGATGCGGAGAAAGGGGAACCCTCCTACACTGTTGGTGGGAATGCAAGCTGGTGCAACCACTCTGGAAAACAGTGTGGAGGTTCCTCAAACAGTTGAAAATAGAGATCCAGCAATTGCACTACTGGGTATTTACCACAAAGGTACAAATGTAGGGATAGAGGGGTATGTGCACTCCAATGTTTATAGCAGCAATGTCCACAATAGCCAAACTGTGGAAAGAGCCAAGATGTCCATCAACAGATGAATGGATAAAGAAGAGGTGGTATATATACACAATGGAATATTATGCAGCCATAAAAAGGAATGAGATCTTGCCATTTGCAACGATGTGGATGGAACTGGAGGGTGTTATGCTGAGTGAAATAAGTCAATCAGAGAAAGACATGTATCATATGACCTCACTGATATGAGGAATTCTTAATCTCAGGAAACAAACTGAGGGTTGCTGGAGTGGAAGGGGGTGGGAGGGATTGGGTGGCTGGGTGATAGACATTGGGGAGGGTATGTGCTATGGTGAGCGCTGTGAATTGTGCAAGACTGTTGAATCACAAATCTGTACTTCTGAAACAAATAATGCAATATATGTTAAGAAAAAAATAGGAGAAGAAGAACATAGCAGGAGGGGAAGAATGAAGGGGAGTAAGTCGGAGGGGGAGACAAACCATGAGAGATGATGGACTCTGAAAAACAAACTGAGGGTTCTAGAGGGGAAGGGGGTGGGGGGATGGGTTAGCCTGGTGATGGGTATTAAAGAGGGCACGTTCTGCGTGGAGCACTGGGTGTTATGCACAAACAATGAATCATGGACCACTACATCAAAAACTAATGATGTGATATATGGTGATTAACATAACAATAAAAAATTTTTTTAAAAGTGCTCAATATCGTTCGGCATCAGGGAAATCTAAATCAAAACCTCAATGAGATACCACCAGTCAGAATGGCTAAAATTAACAAGTCAGAAACGACAGATGTTGGCGGGGATGTGGAGAAAGGGGAACCCTCCTACACTGTTGGTGGGAATGCAAGCTGGTCCAACCACTCTGAAAAACAGTGTGGAGGCTCCTCAAACAGTTGAAAATAGAGCTACCATACGACCCAGCAATTGCACTACTGGGTATTTACCCCAAATATACAAATGTAGGGATCCGAAGGGGTACATGCACCCCAATGTTTATAGCAGCATTATCCACAATAGCAAAACTATGGAAAGAGCCAAGATGTCCATCGACAGATGAATGGTTAAAGAAGATGCGGTAGATATTGATCTAGCTAGCTATCCTTATACACAATGGAATATTATGCAGCCATCAAAAGGAATGAAATCTTGCCCTTTGCAACGAGGTGGATGGAACTGGAGGGTATTATGCTGAGCGAAATAAGTCAATCAGAGAAAGACATGTATCATATGACCTCGCTGATATGAGGAATACTTTATCCCAGGAAACAAACTGAGGGTTGCTGGAGTGGGGCAGGGAGTGGGTGGGATGGAGTGGCTGGGTGATAGACATTGGGGAGGGTATGTGCTATGGTGAGTGCTGTGAATTGTGCAAGACTGTTGAATCACAGATCCGTACCTCCTAAACAAATAATGCAATATATGTTAAAAAAAAAAAAAAAGAAGAAGATAGCAGGAGGGGAGGAATGAAGGG
>NW_027397731.1:17709-19059 GCF_003265705.2 Callorhinus ursinus
GGAGGGGAGGAATGAAGGGAGGCAATCGGAGGGGGAGACGAACAATGAGAGATGATGGATTCTGAAAAACAAACAGGGTTCTAGAGCGAGGGGGTGGGGGGATGGGTTAGCCTCGTGATGGGTATTAAAGAGGGCGCGTTCTGCATGGAGCACTGGGTGTTGTGCACAGACAATGAATCATGGAACACTACATCAAAAACTAATGATGTAATGTATGGTGATTAACATAACAATAAAAATTTAAAGAAAAATAAATAAAATAAAAATTTTAAAAACTAATGATATGTTGTATGGTGATTAACATAACAACAAAAAATTTTTTAAAAATTAAGGACAAAAAAACTGCATCAAAAACTATCATTGTACTATATGTTGACTATTTGAACTTAATTAAGAATAAATAAATAATAAATAAATAAATAAATAAAATTTTAAACATTTTTCTTCATCAAAAAAGAATACATCTTCATATCAATCTCGTTCAATGTGTTGGCAGGCTTTTTTGCAAAAATTGACAACCAGATTCCACAATATACATGACAAAGTAAAAACTGACATGTATTTAAGACCAACTTAAGAACACAGTTGAAAGAATCACAACACCTGATTTCAAACTGATACAGCTACATTAATCAAGTCACTGAGATATTGACCCAGAGATAGAGAATAGGTCCGTGGAATAGACAGAGTCGAAGAATACACCCAAGCATATACAATTAATACATATTTGAGAAAAATTCTATGACTACTCAATAGAAGAAAGAAAAATCTCTCAATAAAGTATACTGCAAAAAAGTACTATTACCTGCACAATTAAAGAAATAAACTATGATTCTTACTTTTACCACACACAAAAATCAAAGTCCTGATCATAAAACATAACATTATAAATCACCAGAAGACCAAAAATTGTATCTTTTTAAACTTAGGGGATGTTAACATTTTTTAGGCAGATAACCAAAAAAAAAGCCCTTAAGAGGAAAAAGAAAATTGAAAAACTGGATTTTATCAAACCATTATGTTTCATTTACCATTTCTGTCCGTTAAATAGCAGATCCTAGCAGCAGTAAGCTTTGTAACCTGAAAAGAAATACATTCAAGTGGACCAAATGGATGAAGAATTGGATGTTCCAAACATTCATTGCATCTCCAAGATTGCTCCTTTACAAGATGAGTAAATCCTAGAGAAGAACAGGTGCCAGGTTAACACCAATACTTACACCCACTACAGAATCCTGGGGCCACCAGGAGAGGTTTGGTGTGATCCACTTGCCCAGAACAGCTAATTTCACCTACCCAAAGTAAACCCTTTCCTGTAAATATTGGATGCATTTTCTTGTGCAAATCATT
>NW_027397732.1:0-19050 GCF_003265705.2 Callorhinus ursinus
GGATACTGTAAGCAAAGAGAGACCAAAGAGTCACATAGATCAGAAAGTGACAGAAGCAATCTACAGAAACAGGGACACAAGCAATAAAATGGCACTAAAATCATCTTTTTTTTTTTACTATATTCAGTTACCCAACGTACAGTACATCATAAGTTTTTGTTATAGTGTTCAACGATTCATTAGTTGCCTATAACATCCAGTGCTCATCCCAACACGTGCCCTCCTTAATGCCCATCACCTGGTTACCCCATCCCCCCTCCTCCATCCCTTCTGTAAACTTCAGTTTGTTTCCCATAGTCCAGAGACTCTAATGGTTTTTCTCCCTCTCTGATTTCTTACAATTCAGTTTTCCCTCCCATCCGCTGTGGTCCTCCACACTATTCCTTATGTTACACATATGAGCAAAACCATAGGATAGTTGTCTTTCTCTGCTTGACTTATTTCACTTAGGATAATACCCTCCAGTTCCATCCATGTTGATGCAAGTGGTGGGTATTCATCCTTTCCGATGGCTGAGTAATATTCCATCGTATATATGGACCACATCTTCTTTATCCATTCGTCTGTTGAAGGGCATCTCAGCCCCTTCCACAGTTTGGCTATTGTGGACATTGCTGCTATGAACATTGGGATGAATGTGCCCCTTCTTTTTACTACATCTGTATCTTTGGGGTAAATACTTAGTAGTGCAATTGCTGGGTCATAGGGTAGCTCCAATTTTAACATCTTGAGTAAACTCCATACTGTTTTTCAGAGTGACTGTACCAGCTTGCATTCCCACCAACAGTGTAAGAGGGTTCCCCTTTCTCCATAACCTTGCCAACATTTGTTGTTTCCTGTCTTGTTAATTTCTGCCATTCTAACTGGTGTAAGGTGGTATCTCAATGGGGTTTTAATTTGTATTTCGCTGATAGCTAGTGATGTTGAACATTTTTCATGTGTCTGTTAGCCATTTGTATGTCTTCTTTGGAGAAGTGTCTGTTCATGTCTTCTGCCATTTCTTGACTAGATTACTTGTTTTTTGGGTGTTGAGTTTGAGAAGTTCTTTATAGATCCTGGATGTCAGCCCTTTATCTATTATGTCATTTGAAAATATCTTCTCCATTCCGTGGATTGACTCTTAGCTTTGTTGACTGTTTCCTTTGCCTTGCAGAAGCTTTTTAACTTGATGAAGTCCCAAAAGTTCATTTTTGCTTTTCTTTCCCTTGTTTTTAGAGATGGGTCCTGAAAGAAGTTGCTGTGGCCAATGTCAGAGGTTACTGCCTATATTCTCCTCCAGGATTTTGATGGATTCCGGTCTCATATTGAGGTCTTTCATCCATTCTGAGTTTATCTTTGTGTATTGGGTAAGAGAATGGTTAGCTTCATTCTTCTGCATGGGGTTGTCCAGTTTTCCCAGCACCATTTATTGAAGAGACTGTCTTTTTTTCCATTGGATGTTCTTTCTTGCTTGTCGAGATTAATTGACGATAGAGTTGAGCATCCATTTCTGGGCTCTCTATTCTGTTCCATTGATCTATATGCCTGTTTTTGTGCCAAAACCATGCAGACTTGATGACTACGGCTTTGTAATATAGCTCGAAGTCAGGCATTGTGAGGCCCCCAGCTTTAGTTTTCTGTTTCAACATTCCCCTGGTGATTCAGGGTTTTTCTGATTCTGATTCCATTTTTCTGATTCCAAATTTTAGGATTGTTTGTTCCAGCTCTGTGAAAAATGTCAATGTTATTCAGATAGGGATTGCATTGAAAGTGTAAATTGCTCTGGGCAGCATAGACATTTTAATGATGTTTATTCTTCAAATCCATGAACATGGAATGTTCCATTTCTCTGTGGCTTCCTCGGTTTCTTTTTCTACTTCAATAGGATTTCAATACTGAATTTCCTTATCCAAGAGAATATAAATGAATAAAATCCAAGGCTAAATTAATTTCTCTTGAACAAAGTATTATTGGCTAAACGTCTGGATTTGATTTTTATTGTGGTTGCAACAAATTACCATACTGCTGTCTTAAAACAAACCAATTTGTTTTCTGATAGTTCTGGAAGTCAGAAGTCTGAAATAGGTCTCCCTGGGCTAAATTCACTCTGTCTGCATAGAAGAGTTCATTCTGGAGGTCTGGGGAGAATAGGTTTACTTGCCTATTCCTGCTTTAGAGCCACCTATACTCTCTGGCTCATGTACCCTCCCTTTATCTTCAAAGCCAGCAAAATAGTATCTCAAAATCTCTCTCTGACTCCAAGTCTTCTGCCTCCCTCTTCTACAATTGTAGGACCCTTGTGATCTATTTAGCCCAGCTGGATAACCAGAATAACTTTTTCCTAGGGTCAAATGACTAGCAATGTTAATACTATTTGCAACCTTAATTCTCCCTTGCCATGACACAAGACATAACCAAAGATTCTATAGATTAAGATGTGGAGATATTTTGGGGACATTATTCTGCCTACTAAAAGTCTTTTGGAGAGGTATATTTGATGTCAACTCAGGAGCCCTCACTTTGAAGAATCAAACACAGAATTTATTTCAGACTCCAGGCTGAGTACTTAGACATTCCTTTCCAAACCACACATGAAGAGGATCACATGGCTTATTTATTAACATCACCCCAAAACTGTAAATGGTAAACATCACCCCAAAAGTATAAATGGTAAAGTTAACCCTCAACTAAATAAATTATCATCTCAAGGTTAAGGGAAAGCACAAAGAGGTTTGACCTCTGGGAGACAGGCAAGTTCATGAGAACGAGGAATACAAAACTGGATTCACCTGACTTCTAATCTGGTCTCCCAGGAACCGAGTCTCAGCAGGAAAAATTTCCTTTCTGTCCAGACCAGTGGCCTACTGGGAACGGAGCGTGCCAAGGTAGGAGTAATAATGGGAAAAGTGCTTATTGAGCAGATATACAGAACTTTTTTTTTTTTAAAGATTTTATTTATTTGACAGAGAGAGACAGCGAGAGCAGGAACACAAGCAGGTGGAGTGGAAGAGGGAGAAACAGGCTTCCCGCTGAGCAGGGAGCCCGATGTGGGGCTCGATCCCAGGACCCTGGGATCATGACCTGAGCCGAAGGCAGACACTTAACGACTGAGCCACCCAGGCGCCCAATATACAGAGCTTTAAATATCTCCTCTACCAGAGAACTTCAGCAGAACTTCAGCATGTCAAATCTTGAATTGGCCAGAACATGGTTATTATGGTTTTGTGTTCCAAAATCTGGCTGGGGGACCCATGTTTCACTCCTTCTTGCTCTCCTGTCTGGGAACAGAGCTTCAGTCTCCATCATCAACTATCTAGGGATAAATTCAGGCCTCCACACAGAGACTTTCATCTAATACACCCCTCCCAGGTGAGTAGTCTCAGAGCTCAACAGGTATTTCAGGAAAGGATCAGAGAGAATGGAAGTTGATAACTTTTATCTGAGGTCACCTGAGGCTAGGTAGACTCATTTATAATTAATTTACGTAGTGTGTTCAAAAGAGAAGTGTCCATAGGACCCAGCAATACAGGCATCATTGTTGACGTTACATGGTGGGAATGGAAGTCCAGTTGGATGCGACAGAGGAAGGAAATGGGGGACATAAAGTGGTTCCAGTGAAAGGAGAACATATTGAGTTTTGCAGCTTAGGGGAGTAGGAAAACAGAGTATTAGCTTGGAGGCATGTGCAGTGAACTTTTTAAGATGTGGTGGTTTTGAGCATGTTCTTTATTTATAGAAAGCCCCAGGCCCATTCCGGTAGCTATTCCCTTGCAACAGCAGTTCTTGAGACATACATTTCTCAGCATCTTCTCTCACAGTGAGTATTTACACGAAAAATTGTGCTTCATATTCAAAAAGGGGTATGCTAACTAGCTTTACTTTGTAATACTTCATTACCAAGAGGCATGGAAATGATGGAGGTATTTGTGAGATAGAAGAAAAAACTCAGTCAAATCTCTTCACCTGTGATAATCATTCATCCACTCACAGGAAGGAACTATATTATAAGCTTTTTACTTATATTGACTAACGCTGTCTGCCACCCTAGGAGGATGGATGCTTCTATCCCCACTATTTGAGTAAGGATATTCATATTTGAAATGGGTTAGTTGTCTCTCCCAAGTTCAAACGGCATATATGTGGTAGATCTGACATTCAAAACCTGATTTTCTGATTCCAAAAGTTTTGCATTTTTTTTAAATTTTATTTTATTATGTTATGTTAGTCACCATACAATACATCATTAGTTTTTGATGTAGTGATCCACAATTCATTGTTTTCGTATAAAACCCAGTGCTTTAAAGCATTCAGAAAATGCTTTTATTATTTCATCTTTAAAAATCCCCTTCTATTATCCTACACTGTGTATTTTCTGCGGTAATTTGCAGGTTTATTCCCTTTGCACTTTTTTCTAGAGGGATATTCAATCAGTAAAATGTCTTGACATCATAAAAATACCACTCCTTTCTTGTTTAGATACATTATTTTTCCTGCTTTGTTAATTATTCTGGGCAGCAAGGGCATGTGGACTGGGGCTGGAATGCTGCCAGAACCAGGGCAGCTTTCTGCTCATCAGTCTCTCAGGGACCCCTGAGCTTATTAGATCACTTTTTCCCTTCATGTCCCTTTCTTTCCTCTCTGTGTTTTTGGAACTGCTTTTTTATGTTTCTTTAAATACAGGACACAAGGTGATCGGATGAAAATGGAGCCCATGTTTCCATGTCCGTGGGGGGCTTACAAACTAGAATTTAAGTACTATTTATACATTCGTCAGGGAAACGGTAATCCGATGTTGACAGCTTGCCTTGTACCATTTATTTCAACATTATTGTGGCTGGGGGTGAGGAAAGCATGATAATAACACAGTGCCAGGAGGCCAGAGTTCACTGTACGTCTGTGGTTATGTGTGTGCCTGTGTGTGTGCACGTGTGTGTGTGGCTGCATGAGTAGTCCTCAGGGAAAGGTACCCAAGTTCATATGTTCCAATATGGAACCCTTAAATGCCAAAATGTTAAGCAACAGACGGAAATAGGAAGGGATCTATCTCTATTTAAAGAATACTTTGGAAAAAAATCAATAGAATATAAAGAACACCATGTGAAGGAAGACTCCCCGTGTGTCCAAGTTCCATCAGTGGCACGAAAGCCAACTCCTTCTTCAACATTCTTTGCCACCACCTCTCATCTCTCTCCCTCTCGCTCATTCCCTCACCAAACTGACTTCATATTGAGATTTGCATATCTGAGGTAAGTGCCTTTTGCAGGGCCTTTGCTCTGTTTTCCCTGCTGGTCACACACCTATCCCAGATACCCTCCTGCTTCCTGCTTAGTCTTTTGTTGAAGCCTCTATTAAAATGTCATCTTTTTTGCAGGTCTTCCTGAACTCCTTTAAAACAAAGCACCCTCCACATCCATTCCTTTTTTTTTTTCCATTCCTTTTTATAATGACTTTTTATCCTTCATAGCACCTGTCACCATCTGACATGGTATAAAATTTATATATATATATATATATATTCCTTCTCCATCATTGGATTGTAAGGATTTTTTCTCTGTTTTTATTTAAATATTAGTTAGTTAATATAAAGTGTAATATTAGTTTTAGGTGTATAATTTAGTGATTCAGCACTTCCATACAACAGTGGACGCTCATCTCAAGAACCCTCCTTAATCCCCATCATCAATTTCACTCATCGCCCACCAACCTCCCCTCCAGCAATCCTCAGTATGTTCTCTGTACTTAAGAGTCTGTTTCCTGGTTTGCCTCTCTTTTTTCCTTCACTGTGTTCACTTGTTTTGTTTCTTATATTCCACATGTTTCTTATATATATGAATGAAATCACATGGTATTTGGCTTTCTTGGACTGACTTATTTCGCTTAGCATAGTACATTTTAGCTCCATCCACATCATTGCAAAAGCAAGATTTCATACATTTGATGGTGTAGTGATATTCCATTGTATATGTATATGCCACATCTTCTTTATCCATTCATCATTCAATGGACATTTGGGCTCTCTCCATATTTGACTATGTTGAAAATGCTATTATCATCAGGGTGCATATACTCCTTCGAATTACTATTTTTGTGTCCTTTGAGTTAATATGTAGCAGTGCAAACTACAGAATATATGATATTCTGTGATATATCTGATAAAGGGTTAGTATCCAAAATATATAAAGAACTTATCAAACTCAACACCTAAAAACACATAATCCATTTATGAAAAAGGCAGAAGACGTGAATAGATATTTTCCAAAGAAAATATCCAGATGGCTCACAGACACAAGAAAATATATTCAAACATCATTCATCATCAGGGAAATACACATCAAAACCACAATGAGATATCACCTCACACCAGTTAGAATGGCTAAAATTAACAACTAGAAAGCAACAGGTTTTGTCAAGGATGCAGAGAAAGGGGAACCATCTTGCATTGTTGGTGGGAATGAAAACTGATGCAGCCACTCTGGAAAACAGTACAGAGATTCTTCAAAAAGTTAAAAATAAAACTACCCCATGATCCAGCAATTGCACTTCTAGGTATTTACCCAAAGTGATGTATGGAGGTTTCTCTTTCAGCACCTTATGCTCTTTGTCTAGAAGATGTCAGTACTCATCATATATTCCTCAAAGGCAGGAAGGCATTTCTCATTAAAACTGTAATACATCCTTCTTAGGGAAAAGGCTGAATGGACAGGAATTCCTAATCAGAGATATCCGGGAACTTCCCTTAAGAGGGATCAGATCTATACAAAAAGTATGTATCTCTTTCTTATTCTTGATAGCAGAATATAAATTGTACAATATCACTCTGTTAATAATGCCTATTTGCTCCAAATCAGAACCAAAATGCTGTTCTCACCTCACAGCTGTCAGAATGGCTAAAATCAACATACAAGAAACAACAGTTGGTAAGGATGTGGAGAAAGGGGAACCTTTGCCCTGACAGTATTGTTACAAGGTTGCAGGGTTCTTGTTTCATGGAGTCAAAGAATGAATCTCATGGACACAAAAATATGAAGTAAAGTGAAAGTTTATTAAGGGAAGTTAAGAACAGAAAGGAAATGGAAAAAAGCTCTCTAGAATGAGAGGAGTCTGGAATGGGTTGACACTAAAGGCTTTTACGGTCAGTCTTTTTTTTTTTAATTTTTTATTGTTATGTTAATTACCATATATTACATCATTTGTTTTGGTGTAATGTTCCATGATTCATTGTTTGTTCATAACACCCAATGCTCCATGCAGAATGTGCCCTCTTTAATACCCGTCACCAGGCTAACCCATCCCCCGATGCTCCTCCCCTCTAGAAACCTCAGTTTGTTTTTCAGAGTCCATCATCTCTCCTGGTTCGTCTCCCCCTCTGACTTACTCCCCTTCATTCTTCCTCTCCTGCTATCTTCTTCTTTTGCTTTTTTCTTAAAATAGGTTGCGTTATTTGTTTCAGAAGTACAGATCTATGATTCAACAGTCTTACACAATTCACAGCGCTCACCGTAGCACGTACCCTCCCCAATGTCTATCACCCAGCCACCCCATCCCTCCCACCCCCGACCACTCCAGCAAACCTCAGTTTGTTCCTGAGATTAAGAATTCCTCTTATCAGTGAAGTCATATGATACATGTCTTTCTCTGATTGACTTATTTCACTAAGCATAACACCCTCCAGTTCCATCCACGTCGTTGCAAATGGCAAGATCTCATTCATGTTGATGGCTGCATAATATTCCATTGTGTATATATACCACCTCTTCTTTATGCATTCATCTGTCGATGCACATCTTGGCTCTTTCCACAGTTTGGCTATTGTGGACATTGCTGTTATAAACATTGGAGTGCACGTACCCCTTCGGGTCCCTACATTTGTATCTTTGGGGTAAATACCCAGTAGTGCAATTGCTGGATCGTTGGTAGCTCTAATTTCAACCGTTTGAGGAACCTCCATACTGTTCTCCAAAGGGGTTGCACCAGCTTGCATTCCCACCAACAGTGGAGGAGGGTTCCCCTTTCTCCACATCCCCGCCAACATCTGTCGTTCCCTGACTTGTTAATTTTAACCATTCTGACGGGTGTGAGGTGGTATCTCATCGAGGTTTTGATTTGGATTTCCCTGATGCCGAGCGATGTTGAGCACTTTTTCATGTGTCTGTTGGCCATTTGGATGTCTTCTTTGGAAAAACGTCCGTTCATGTCTTCTGCCCATTTCTTGATTGGATTATTTGTTCTTTGGGTGTTGAGTTGGATAAGTTCTTTATAGATTTTGGATACTAGCCCTTTATCTGATCTGTCATTTGCAAATATTTTCTCCCATTCTGTCAGTTGTATTTGGTTTTGTGGACTGTTTTTTTGCTGTTCAAAAGCTTTTTATCTTGATGAAATCCCAATAGTTCATTTTTGCCGTGCCTTCCCGTGCCTTTGGTGATGTTTCTAGGAAGAATTTGCTGCGGCTGAGGTCGAAGAGGTTGCTACCTGTGTTCTCCTTTAGGATTTTGATGGACTCCTGTCTCACGTTAGGTCTTTCAACCATTTGGAGTCTATTTTTGTGTGTGGTGTAAGGAAATGGTCCAGTTTCATTCTTCTGCATGTGGCTGTCCAATTTTCACAACACCATTTGTTGAAGAGACTGTCTTTTTGCCATTGGACATCCTTTCCTGCTTTGTCAAAATGAGTTGACCATAGAGTTCAGGGTCCATTTCTGGGCTCTCTATTCTGTTCCATTGATCTATGTGTCTGTTCTTGTGCCAGGACCCTACTGTCTTGATGATGACAGCTTTGTCATAGAGCCGGAAGTCCGGAATTGTGATGCCGCCAGCTTTGCTTTTCTTTTTCAATATTCCTCTGGCTATTCGGGGTCTCTTCCGGTTCCATGCAAATTTTAGGATTATTTGTTCCATTTCTTTGAAAAAGTGGATGGTATTTTGATGGGGATTGCACTGAATATGTAGATTGCTCTAGGTAGCATTGATATCTTCACAATGTTGGTTCTCCCAATCCATGAGCATGGAAGTTTTTTCCAATTCTTTGTGTCTTCTTCATTTCTTTCCTGAGTATTTTATAGTTTTCTGAGTACAGATCCTTTGCCTCTTTGGTTAAATTTATTCCTAGTTATCTTATGGTTTTGGGTGCAATTGTGAATGGGATCGACTCCTTGATTTTTCTCTCTTCTGTCTTGTTGTTGGTGTATAGGAATGCCACTGATTTCTGTTCATTGATTTTATAGCCTGCTACTTGACCGAATTCCTGAATGAGTTCTAGCAGTTTTGGGGTGGAGTCTTTTGGGTTTTCCACATAAAGTATCATATCACCTGCAAAGAGTGAGAGTTTGACTTCCTCTTTGCCGATTTGGATGCCTTTGATTTCTTTTTCTTGTCTGATTGCTGTGGCTAGGACTTCTAATACTATGTTGAATAGCTGTGGTGAGAGTGGACATCCCTGCCGCTCTTCTGACCTTAGGGGAAAAGCTCTCAGCTTTTCCCCATTGAGAATGATATTCGCTGTAGGTTTTTCGTAGGTGGCTTTTATGATATTGAGGTATGTACCCTCTATCCCTATACTCTGAAGAGTTTTGATCAAGAAAGTATGCTCTACTTTGTCAAATGCTTTTTCTGCATCTATTGAGTGGATCATATCATTCTTGTTCTTTCTTTTGTTAATGTATTATATCACATTGATTGATTTGCGGATTTTAACCAGCCTTGCAGCCCAGGGATAAATCCCACTTGGTCGTGGTGAATAATCCTTTTAATGTACTGTTGGATCCTATTGGCTAGTATTTTGGTGAGAATTTTTGCATCCATGTTCATCAAGGATATTGGTCTGTAATTCTCCTTTTCATGGGATCTTTGTCTGGTTTTGGGATCAAGGTAATGGTGGCCTCATAAAATGAATTTGGAAGTTTTCCTTCCATTTCTATTTTTTGGAACAGTTTCAGGAGAATAGGTATTATTTCTTCTTGAAATGTCTGATAGAGTTCCCCTGGGAAGGCATCTGGCCCTGGGCTTTTGTTTCTTGGGAGATTTCTGATGACTGCTTCAATTTCCTTAGTGGTTATAGGTCTGTTCAGGTTTTCTATTTCTTCCTGGTTCAGTTTTGGTAGCTGATACATCTCTAGGATTGCACCCATTTCTTCCAGGTTATCTCATTTGCTGGCATAGAGTTGCTCATAATATGTTCTTATAATTGTTTGTATTTCTTTGGTGTTGGTTGTGATCTCTCCTCTTTCATTCATGATTTTGTTGATTTGGGTCCTTTCTCTTTTCTTTTTGATCAGTCTGGCCAGGGGTTTATCAATCTTGTTAATTCTTTCAAAGCACCAGCTCCTAGTTTCGTTGATCTGTTCTACTGTTCTTTTGGTTTCTAGTTCATTGATTTCTGCTCTGATCTTTATGATTTCTCTTGTCCTGCTGGGTTTAGGCTTCATTTGCTGTTCTTTCTCCAGCTCCTTTAGGTGTAGGGTTAGGTTGTGTATTTGAGACCTTTCTTGTTTCTTGAGAAAGGCTTGTATTGCTATATACTTTCCTCTCAGGACTGCCTTTGCTGTATCCCAAAGATTTTGGACAGTTGTGTTTTCATTTTCATTGGTTTCCATGATTTTTTTAAATTCTTCTTTTATTTCCTGGTGGACCCATTCATTCTTTAGTAGGATGCTCTTTAGCCTCCATGTATTTGAGTTCTTTTCAACGTTCCTCTTGTGATTGAGTTCTAGTTTCAAAGCATTGTGGTCTGAAAATATGCAGGGAATGATCCCAATCTTTTGGTACCGGTTGCGACCTGATTTGTGACCTAGGATGTGATCAATTCTGGAGAATGTTCCATGGGCACTAGAGAAGAATGTGTATTCCGTTGCTTTGGGATGGAATGTTCTGAATATGTCTGTGAAGTCCATTTGGTCCACTGTGTCATTTAAAGACTTTATTTTCTTGTTGATCTTTGCTTAGATGATCTGTCCATTTCAGTCAGGGGGGTGTTAAATTCCCCCACTATTATTGTATTGTTGTCAATGTGTTTCTTTGCTTTTGTTATTAATTGCCTCATATAATTGGCTGCTCCCATGTTCAGGGCATAGATATTTACAATTGTTAGATCTTCTTGTTGGATAGACCCTTTAAGTAGGATAGAGTGTCCTTCCTCATTTCTTATTACAGTCTTTGTTTTAAAATCTAGTTTGTCTGATATAAGGATCGCCACCCCAGCTTCTTTTAGCATCCATTAGCATGGTAAATGGATTTCCACCCCCTCACTTTCAATCTGGCGGTGTCTTTGGGTCTAAAATGAGTCTCTTGCAGACAGCATATGGATGGGTCTTGTTTTTGAATCCAATCTGATAGCCTGTGTCTTTTGATTGGGGCATTGAGCCCATTTACATTCAGGGTAACTATTGAAATGTATGAATTTAGTGCCATTGTATTGCCCATAAGGTGACTGTTAATGTATGTTGTCTGTGTTCCTTTCTGATCTTTGCTGCTTTTAGGCTCTCTCTTTGCTTAGAGGACCCCTTTCAATATTTCTTGTAGGGCTGGTTTCGTGTTTGCAAATTCCTTTAGTTTTTGTTTGTTCTGGAAGCTTTTTATCTCTCCTTCTATTTTCAATGACAGCCTAGCTGGATATAGTATTCTTGGGTGCATATTTTTCTCATTTAGTGCTCTGAAGATATCTTGCCAGTCCTTTCTGGCCTGCCAGGTCTCTGTGGATAAGCCTGTTGACAATCTAATGTTTCTACCATTGTAGGTTACATATCTCTTCTCCCGAGCTGCTTTCAGGATTTTCTCTTTGTCTCTGAGACTCGTAAGTTTTACTATTAGATGTCGGGGTGTTGACCTATTATTATTGATTTTGAGAGGGGTTCTCTGTGCCTCCTGGATTTTGATGCCTGTTTCCTTCCTCACATTGGGGAAGTTCTCTGCTATTATTTGCTCCAATATACCTTCTGCCCCTCTCTCTCTTTCTTCTTCTTCTGGGATCCCAATTATTCTAATGTTGTTTTGTCTTCTCGTTTCGCTTATCTCTCGAATTCTGTCCTCGTGATCCTGTAGTTGTTTCTCCCTCTTTTTCTCAGCCTCTTTGTTTTCCATCATTTGGTCTTCTATATTGCTGATTCTCTCTTCTGCCTCATTTATCCTAGCAGTTAGTACCCCCATTTTTTATTTCACCTCATCAATAGGCTTTTGGATTTCAACTTGGTTAGATTTTAGTTCTTTTATTTCTCCAGAAAGAGTTTCTCTAATACCTTCCACGCTTTTTTCAAGCCCAGCTAGTATCTTTAAAGTCATGATTCTGAACTCTAGGTCTGACATCGTACTAATGTCCTTATTGAGTAGGTGCCTGGCTGACGGTACTCCCTCTTGTTCTTTTTTCTGAGGTGATTTTTTTCGTCTTGTGATTTTGTCCAGAGGAGAATAGATGAATGTGAGAACAAAATGCTAACAGGTTTACAACGTCCCCAGCAATTATATTGTATATAAATCAGAAAAGACCTGAAACCAGGGAAAAAGAAAGGGAAAGAAAGAAAAAAGAAAGAGAAAAAAAGATAAAAAAGATAAAAAAAACAGAACAATACAAAAAAAGCAGAATGTGAACAAATATGATCAGGCTAGTGCATAGATCAGTGCCACACACTAGATTTTGGGCATATTTTGGTCTGTTAGAAAAAAGTGCCTCCTAAAATTTTAAAGGAAGAAAGACATATATGTACAAAATAAGGGTTGATACAATGAAGGGATAGAAGATGACTGTAAGGATGAAAATTATAAAAAATTTTATAAAAGGGCTTGATAAGTTAAGAAGTTGTTTGAAAAAAGAAAGAAGATTTAAAAAAAAAAGGGGGAGAGAATGTGATCAGGCAGGAGACTAGAACAGAACCATACACTAGTGATTTAGGATATATTTTGATCTGTTAGAAGAAACTGTTTCTCAAAATTTTAAAGAGAGAACAACTTATATATATATGCCAAAAATAAGGGTAACTACTATGAAGGGATAAAATATGACTCTAAAAATGAAAAATAAAAATGTTTTTCTTTTTTTTAAAAAAAGAGATTGATAAGATGTTGGTTGAAAAAGGGAAAAACAAAACAAAAAAAAAAACAGTTAACAAAAATTAACTTTGATGAACTACTGAATCATGGTAAAAAAAAACCATGAATTCTATGTGCAGTATTCCCCTAGCGCTGGAGTTCTCCCGTTCTCCTTGATCGGTAAACTTGGTCTTGGCTTGCTGGTTGTTCGTGCTGATCTTCTGGGGGAGGGGCCTGTTGCTGTGGTTTCCAAATGTCTTTGCCGGAGGCTGAATTGCCCCACCCTTGTCGGTTCGGGCTAAGCAAGCTCCTCGGGTTTGCTCTCACGAGCTTTTGTTCCCTGCAAGCTCTCCGTACAGCCTTGGAGGACCATGGCCAAAATGGTGGCCTCCCAATCTCCACCCAGAGGAGCTGAGAACTTGGGGCCCCGCTCCTCAGTGCGACCCCAGAGAAAAGCAGTCATTCCATTGTCCCTGGTCTCCGGCCGCACTCCGTGCTTACCCGGCCTGTGACCGAGGATTTCTATCTCTGGCACCCGACACTGTGTGGAGTCTCCAAACCCAGTAAATCCCTGCAGTGCGCTCCCATGCCGCTCTTCCCCGGTAAGGAAGGGGAGTCTCCCCGGATCTGCCGCTTGTTGGGTCCCTGCTGCAGGAGCAGTGGCCCGACTGGGCCGCGGATCACACTTTATGGCAAGCCCAAGCTGAGAGCCCGCGCCTCGGCTCCATCTCTGCAGCCAGCTTCTCCGCTCCGACACCTGGGAGCTCTGGCACACTCAGGCTCCCCCGGTCTTTCTGTGACCTCAAGGGTCCTGAGACCACACTGTCCCGGGAAGATTCCACCCCCTGCTTAGCCACTGGAGCGACGTCCCTCAGCGGAGCCGACTTATAACAGTTCCGATTTTGTGCTCCGTGACTCTATCACTTGCCAGAAGCGGCCGGCGGAGGCCCCTCCCCCGCCGTCTATCCTCCGGAATATCCCCTCAGATTCACTTCTCCGCACCTCCTACCTTCCAGTAAGTGGTCGCTTCTCTGTTCAGAGAGTTGTTGCTACTCTCCTCTTCGATCTCCTGTTGAGTTCGTAGGTGTTCAGAATGGTTTGATCCCTATTCAGCTGAATTCCTGAGACCAGACGAAATCTAGGTCTCTTACTCCTCTGCCATCTTGCTCCGCCTGCGCCACGGTCAGTCTTTTTTATCGAAAATTGACCAGGGAATTTGGTAAATATCTCATCTATAACATTTAATACAAACAAGGTGAATTTGTAGCTATCATGTGAATATCTCATCTATATTTGGGACAAACAAGGTGGATTTCTTACTTCCCTTCTCCCTGGTTAATATCTTGTCTATAACATTTCTCTGCATCTGGGATTTCTGTGAGCCTGGTTAATTAGCTCTGCAGGAGCCTAGTCAGGGCATTCAGGAGCCTCCTACCTTCCCTGCCTATACCTTGTCCCTTTCCTTACTCAGGGGGAATGCAAACTGGTGGAGCCACTCTGCAAAACGTTGTAGATTCCTCACAAAGTGAAAAAAATAGGGATGCCTGGGTGGCTCAGTCAGTTAAGCATCTGCCTTTGGCTCAGGATCCTGGGATCCAGTCCCACATCAGGCTCCTTGCCCAGCGGGGATCCTGCTAATCACTCTCCCTCCACCCCTCCCCCTCCTTGTGTGTGAGTTCTCTCTCTCTCTCAAATAAATAAACTTTTTTTAAAGTTAAAAATAGAATTGACCTAGACCCAGCAATTGCGCTATTAGATATTTACCAAAAGAATACAGAAATATTAATTCAAAGAGATATATGCACCTTAATGTTTTTAGCAGCATTATTCACAATAACCAAACTATGGAAACAGCTCAAGTGTCCATCAATAGATGAATGAATAAAGAGGATGTGGTATATATAGTACAATGGAGTATTTCTCATTCATGAAACAAAATGAAATCTTGCCATTTGCAATGACACAGTGGAACTAGAGAGTATTATGCTAAGGGAAATAAGTCAGAGAAAAACAAATACCATATGATTTCACTCATATGTGGAATTTAAGAAACTAAACAAATGAGCAATGGGGGAGAAAAAAAAGAGAGAGAGACAAACCAAGAAATAGACTCTTAACTACAGACAACACACTGATGGTTACCAGAGGGGATGTGGTGGGAGGATGGAGGAAATAGGTGACAGAAATTGGGGAGGGGACATGTGATGATCACCACGTGTTGTATGGAGTACTGAATCACCATACTGTACACACGAAATGAATATTAAACTGGAGGTTAACTAACTGGAATTTAAATAAAAACTTAAAAAATAAAAAAATGAATAAAGTACATAAATGAAGCCCATTTGCTTGAAAATTATTATCTTATTTTTTTTCTTCCCCTGTAGGCACCACCACCACATGGAATCAGACAATGATACACAAATTTCAGAGTTTCTTCTTCTGGGATTATCAGAGGACCCAGAACTGCAGCCCCTCATATTTGGGCTTTTCCTCTCCATGTACCTGATCACTGTGCTGGGGAACCTGCTCATCATCCTGGCCGTCAGCTCAGACTCCCACCTCCACACCCCCATGTACTTCTTCCTCGCCAACCTGTCATTTGCAGACATCTGTTTCACCTCCACCACCGTCCCCAAGATGCTGTGGAACATCCAGACTCAGAGCCAAGTCATCACCTATGCCGGCTGCATCACACAGATGTACTTTTTCATACTCTTTGGAGGTTGGGATGATTTTCTCCTGGCTGTGATGGCCTATGACCGCTTCGTGGCCATCTGTCACCCCTGCACTACACGGTCATCATGAACCCCTGGCTTGGTGGACTGCTGGTTCTGGTGTCCTGGGTCATCAGTGTCCTGAATTCCTTGTTACAGAGCTTAATGGTGTTGCGGCTGTCCTTCTGTACAGAGGTAGAAATTCCCCACTATTTCTGTGAACTCAATCAGGTGGTTGGGCAGGCCTGTTCTGACATGTTTCTTAACAACATGGTGATGTATTTTGCAACTGTGCTGCTGGGTCTTGCTCCCCTGCCTGGGATCCTTTACTCTTACTTTAAGATTGTTTCCTCCATATGTCAGATATCATCAATTCAGGGCAAGTATAAAGCTTTTTCCACCTGTGCATCTCACCTCTCCATGGTCTCCTCATTTTATTGTACAGGCTTAGGAGTGTACCTTAGCTCTCCTGCTCCCCAGAGCTCCCACTCAGGTGCAGTAGCCTCGGTGATGTACACGGTGGTCATGCCCATGCTGAACCCCTTCATCTACAGCCTGAGGAACAGAGACATAAAGAGGGCTCTGAAAAGAATTGTTGGGATTCCAGTAATTTAAGGGTCAGTAGTCTCGGGGTTGAAGAATTGCCCATGATTGCAGGGCTCAGAGCCTCAGAGTCAGGAACTGCCATTCTTTGATCAGACTATGGAGGTAGAATCGACTCCTTCTATTTACTTCCTGGAATTTCCATTAGTTTGAATTCAACTTTTCCATACATTTAAGTAACTCACTTTATTAACCTTCTATTCTGTCTGATACACAGACAGGTTTCACTTTGTCTACCTTCATATATTCCTAATGATTTCCCCAACCTTGAATCACAAATGCCTGGAAATTTCTGTATCTTACAAGGGGCAAGTTGGATTTCTTCAAACTAATTTCATTTCAAGTAAATGTTCCCTAGATTTCCCCAAAGAATAATCATGGGTTGTATTCTTCATATGGAAGATACTACCTTGGCCACTAAGCCCTTCATATAACCTTATTGTGGAGGAGAATACAAAACCACAGTTCTCACCCTGAGTCTGTTAGTCTTTTTACACATATACCCTTACTCTTCTTCCTGAAAATGTGGTCTCTAACATTGTTCTGTTTAAGTCTCGGGCTACTGACAGGGATGCTTAGGCTAGGAAAGCCCAGACATTCCCCTGCACCCCTGTGCTTGTAAACATTCCCATAAATGCTTCCCTGACCAGAGTTTCTGCTGTGGCTGCACCAGCCCCTTGGTTCTTATTGTGACTGTAACACACACCTCAGCAACATCCATCAAAGAACTCTAAAAAACCAAGGTTTATTCCTCACAGGTGCTGGAGGGCACATGGAAAAACCAAAGGCTATTTGGGGAGGTCTCAGAGGAGGAGAAAGGCATTGACAGGGAGAAAGAGAGAGCATCACTAAGGGATTTGTCTTTATTAAGGTTCATGACCAGAGTATATAGGGGTTTGCGGGTTCATGCTTTATTAGAGAATCTTATATGATTAGAATTTGGGTGCTGAATGGGGAAAAGCAGGGTCACTCATGTGTCAGTATGAGGCTACCAGGGCTTTCTGAAGAGGTATTTCATGGCTGGGGGCAGCCTGAGGGCTTATCTGGTAATAGTGTTCCACAATTGTGTTTATTCAACATGGTTGTCCTTGAATTGCATACCTAAGAAATCAAAAGCTTAATTTCAGGTACTTACTCTACAAACATGCTCCTGTGTTTCCTAACCAGTATCCTCCTTTTTTTCCCCAGAGGTAGAATTTACTTATTCATCAGTTGTATATAACACCCAGTGCTCATCCCATCCAGTGCCCTCCTTAATGCCCATCACCCAGTTACTCCATTACCCCATCCACCTCCCCTCCAGCACCCCTCAGTTTGTTTCCTAGAGTCAGCGTCTCTTTTGGTTTGCCTCCCTCTCAATTTTCATCTTATGCTATTGTTACTGTAATTCAGCTCAATATACAGAATTCCTACCATAGCCACAGGCAAACACTGATTAGCAAGAATATCTCTTCCAGTACAGTCTACATAGAAAGACAAATTAGAATAAATAAATTGACCTTATATTTTCTTAGTGTCAGGATGACCATAAGTATGATGAAGCAAAATTTCAAAACACTCATTTTGTTACTAGGCAAAATATTTTTCTTTCTTTTTTTTTTTCTTTTTTTTACATCACAGCTCATGCTGTGCATCTATTTATTGGAGCATGAAAGATTGATGTCCACAACTGAGGAGGTTTATTCACTGAGGTGAAGTGTTGGTTAGAGTTTTCTATGTTTTATCACCCATTATCTCCCTATTTCTACTAGAAAACATCCAATGCTACCTGCTAATATGGCTCTTTCTATTGTTACACAAAATAATTCCCTTTTCCTAATATTTGTCACAAATGCTAAGGGATAGTGAATGAATAGTATCAACATCATTCATTTTGTACCTTCTTCCTCCTCAGAAATCTCTCCCACCTGCATGACCAGAGGATGCTTCACAGATAAGCTGAATGTCCTGCTGGTCATGTGGTTCAGGATCACCATTTCTTCTGCACCAATATGCATGTCCTTCAAACTGTCCCAGTGACCCAGAAGGAAGCCCACATAGAGTCAGCTGGTCCTAACGTCATCAGAAATAAACTTGAATAACAGAAAGATCATGACTGCTCTCCTTAATATCAGATCATAGACCACAAATAAAAAGCAGCACGTGTTCTAATTGTCTCATGTCTGTTTGTGAGATTATTGTGTCAGCTTCTGCTGTTTAACAGGTTGTCCTTGTCAAATGGGATATTATACTGATGTGGGGTGGTCAAATGCAATGGTCAAGAAATAATTCTTGAGACAATTTTGGCGCAAAGATATGCTTTTATTATAGCACAGAGACAGGACCTGGGGGCAGAAAGAGCTTCCCTGGGATTGTGAAGAGTGGCTGATTCTTGCGGAGGGAGGGGGGTAGAGAAAATGTAAGTTTCTGAGGAAATTCTGTGCGCTGAACATGAGGTTTACAGGACCTTAGAGGGCTGGCTATTGTCAAGATGAGGTTGCTGTCAGTATCTAATGAAACATCAACATTAAGGCAGCCCTGAGTTCCTCGGGTGGTGTCATGCTCTGAATGTCTGAGGGATTCAACAGGGGCTGCAGATTGTAAGGAGATTGACTTTTACCTACATTTCTCTTGCCTTTGTTCTCCTCATCAATTATGTCTTTACACTCAAATGGCATTATATTCTCAGAAGCATTTCTGATCTCTGACGGCTCCTCAGGGGTCTGTGGTCAGGAGTGAATCTCTAAGTTGTGTTT
>NW_027397733.1:0-18977 GCF_003265705.2 Callorhinus ursinus
AGCCCGATGCAGGACTCGATCCCAGGACCCTGGGATTGTGACCCGAGCCGAAGGCAGACGCTTAAGCATCTGAGCCACACAGGCACCCTCTTTGTCTTGTTTTTGATCTTAGTGGAAATGTTTTCAGCTTTTCACCCTTGGGTAATATGTCCGCTGTGAGCTTTTCATATATGAACTCTGTTATCTTGAGGTGTGTTCCCTCTATACCCAGGTGGTTTAGAGTTTTTATCATAAATGCATATTGAACTGTCAAGTGTTCTTATTGAGGTACAGCGGAATGTGGGGATTTGTTGGGATAGGCGTGCAGATTTCTCCAGGCCAGGGACCTTTCTGTAGTTCCAAATGACCCAGGATCCTTCTCGGTGGCAGCCTGAGTTCTCTCCTATTTTTGAGGTGTCCCCAATGCCCAGAGCTTTGTAGCCAGGACTCTGGGGATAAACCCATCAGAACCCAAGCCAGGGTTAGGGTTCGGGACTACGGGCATGACAGGCCCGATCTGCTAGCACTGTGGCAGGCTTTCCAGGGGACTGAGTTGAGGGCGTGGATCAGGGTGAATGTCATGCCAGGGATTTTGGCCAGGGGCCTGCTGAAAGGGGGGTTCGCCAGGATGGGCATCTGGAGTTCCCAGTTGCGAAGTTTCCTTCTGTGTGTCAGTCTGAGTACTCTGGTATTGCTCAGTTGTTCCCAATCCCTGGACTTTAGAGGAAGGCCTCTGGGGACAGACCCTTCCCAAGCCAAAATAGGGTTCAGGTTAGGGCTTATGTGCGTGGCAGGCCCGATCTACCAACACAGTGGTGAGCTTCCCAGGGAGCCGAGTTGTGGGCATGGGTCAGGGTGAGTGCCAGGCCCAGGATTTTAGGCCCGACCACTGAATGTGGGAGATGGTTGGGATGGACATGCAGGTTTCTCTTGCCCTGAATGCTTTCTGGAGGCCAAACGGTGAGGTTTCCTTCTGGGTATAGGCTGAGTCTTCTGGTACTCCTACGTGGTCCCAATTCCTGGGGATTTGGAAACAGGCCTCTGAGGACTGACTCCTTGGAAGGAAACCAAGGTTATGGTAGGGCCTTAGGGATTTGGCAGGGTGAATCTACGGGCACTATGGCTAGCTTCCCGGGGTCTGAGTTGAGGCCATGTGTCGGGGTGAGCATGAAGCTCATGGTTTGTGGCAAGGGGGCCAATGAAAGTGCAGGTGTGTTTTAATGTGCATGCAATGTACTCCTGCTCTGAACAATTTCCTGAGTTCCAAATGGCGTGTTTTCCTTCTGGGTGACAGGCTGAGTCTTCTGGTCTTGCTGGAGCCAGCCTTCACTGACAGATCCCTCAGATGGCTCCGTAGGGTGACGGTTAGGATCTGGGGTCACAGCAGGCCTGTCGTGCTAGCACTGTAGCCTGCTCAGTGGGGTTTGTCTAGAGGGCGTGGGTCAGGGTGAGTGTCAGGATCATGGTTGGTGGCCGGAGGGCGCCAAATTTGTCCGTTGGCTGGGATGGGCATTCAGATTTCTCGGGTTCTGAACGCTCTCCAGAGTTGCAAGTAGTGTGTTTGAATTCTTTTCGGCAAGCTGACTCATCTGGTGTCGCTCAGGTATTGGCTTCCCTGGGACTTTGGAGCCAGGCTTCTGGGGACAGAAACTAAGAAGCCAACCTAGGGATAAACTTACGGACTAGGGTCATTTCTTTTCTGATCTGCCCATGGTGGTGTAAGCTTCGGGGAGTGGGCGATCTGAGTTGGGGGCGTGGGATTAGGTTGAGTGTGAAGCTCAGGGTTTGCGGGTAGGGGCCGTTGAATGTGGCATTTCGCTGGGATGGGCACCCAGAATTCTCCTACTCGGAAAGTTTTTCCCTGAGTTCCCAATGATGAGGTTCCATTCTGGGAGACAGGCTGAAACCTCTGGTATTGCTCAGGTGCCCCCGATCCCTGTGGCTTTAGAGGCAGGGCTCTGGGGCCAGAGACTTCAGAGCCCGCAAGGGATAGGGTTAGGACCTAGGGGCACGGCAGGCCCAACGTGGCAGCATCGGGGTTTTGTCTTGCGGGTGTGGGTCAGGTTGCGTGTCAGGCCCGGTGTTTGCCACCATAGGGTGCAAAATTTGTGCATTCCTTAGGATGGGCATTAGCTATTGCCATCCCTGGGGCTTTCAAGCCAGGCTTCTTGGGACAGAAGCTCAGAAGCGAACCTAGGGATAGGCTTACGGCCTAGGGTCGTTTCAGCCCTGATCTGCCCACGCTGGGGCAATCTTTTGGGGGGCAGGGGATCTGAATTGGTGCGTGGGTGAGGGTGAGAGTCAGGTCAGGGTTTGCAGGCAGGGGGCCGTTGAAAGTGGCATTTCGCTGGGATGCGCACGCAGCGTTCTACCGGGAAATTTTGCCGCAGGTTCCCAATGGGGCAGTTTCCTTCTGGGACACGGGGTGAATCCTCTGTTATTGCTAAGGTGCCCCCTATCCCTGTGGCTTTAGAGCCAGGCCTCCGGGGCCAGAGCCCTCAGAAACCAGCGAGGGATAATGTTAGGGCCTAAGAGGCACCGAAGATCTGATGTGTAAGCACTGTGGGCTGCTTATCTGGGGTTTGTCTTGAGGGTGTGGGTCAGGTTGAGTGTCAGGCTCAGGGTTTGCCGCCAGGGGGCGATGAAAGTGTAGTTTTGCTGGGATGGGCATTCAGAGTTCTCCTGCTCTGAATGCTTTCCGGAGTTGCCAGTGGTGGGGTTTCCTTCCGGGTGGCAGCCTGAGTCCCTTGATACTGCTCGGGTGTCCCAAATCCTTTGTGCTTTGGAGCCAGGCTCTGGAGACAGACCGCTCAGAAGCCAAGCTAGGGTGAGCCTTAGGGCTGAGGGGCATGACAGGCCTCATGTGCCGGCGCTGCGATGTGCTTCCCGGGGTCTGAATTGAGGCTGTGGGTCGGGGGGAGTGTCAGGCTCAGGGATTGCGGCGTGGGCACGTTGAACTTGGGTTTCGTTGGGATGGACCAGCATAGATCTCCTGTTCTGAATGCTTACTGGAGTTCCCAATGGCACTTTTTCTCTTTTAGTAGCAGGCTGATTCCTCTTGTAATGGTCAGGTGTGCCAAATCCTTGGGCTTTGGAGTCAAGGCCCTGGGGACAGACCCTCAGAAGCCTCTAGAGTGACGGTTAGGGCCTAGGGGCACGGCAGGGCTGACGTGTAAGCACTGGAACCTGCTCTGGGGGGTTTGTCTTGAGGGCGTGGGTCAGGTTGCGTCAGGCTTAGGTTGGGCCGCCAGAGGGCGCCAAATTTGTGCTTTGGTTGGGATGGGCATTCAGATTTGTCCTGTACTGAACCCTCCCGGGAGTTGCAAGTAGTGTGTTTGAATTGTTTTTGGCAAGCTGAGTCCTTTGGTGTTGCTCATTTATTGCCATCCCTGGGGCATTGGAGCCGGGCCTCTGGGGCCAGAGCCCTCAGAAGCCAGAGAGGGATAGGGTGAAGGCCTAGGAGCATGGCAGGCCAAACTTGCCAGCACTATGGCCTGCTTCCCTGGGAGTTTGTCTTGAGGGCGTGGGTCAGGTTGAGTGTCAGGCTCAGGGTTTGCCGCTAGAGGGTGCAAAATTTGTGGATTCCTTGGGATGGGTATTCAGAGTTCTCCTGCTCTGAATGCTTTCCGGAGTACCAAATGGCGCATTTTCCTTCTCGGTGGCAGCCTGAGTCACTCTCTATTGCTCGGGTGTCCCGAATCTGTGGGGCTTTGGAGCCAGGCTCTGGGGACTGAATCCTCACAAGCCAACCGAGGGTGCGGGTTAGCACATAGGGGCATGGGAGCCCTGACCTCCCAGCACTGCGTCGAGGTTCCCGTGGGTGAGGGTTGAAGGCGTGGGTCAGCGTGAGTGTCTTGCTCTTCCTATCGGCCGGGGGACCGCTGAAAGTGTGGGTGCGCTGGGATGGGCATGCAGCGTTCTCCTGCTGTGAATCCTTTCCTGAGTTCCAAATGGTGAGGTTTCTCACTGGGTGGCAAGCTCTGTCCTCTGGTATTGCTCAGGTGTCCCTTGCCTTTGGGGCTCTGGGGCAAGACATCCGGGAACAAAGCACTCAAGAGCCAATCTAGGCTTGGGGTTAGGGCCCAGGGGCACGGCATGCAGGGTTCTCCTCCGAGTGCTTTCAGAAGTGCCAAATGGCTCATTTTGCTTTTTGGTGTCAGGCCGAGTCCTCTGGTATTCCTCAGGTGGCCCAAATCCCTGGGGCCTGGAGCCAGGGACCTAGGGAGAGAGCTCCCCGAAGCCAGGTGTGGGTTAGGGTTAGGGCCCAGGTGCACGACACTCCTGGGCTGCGGGAACCGTGGCGACCTTGGGATGGTTTGTATGTCTTGAGCGCAGGAGTCAGGTTGAGTGTCAGGCTCAGGGTTTCCCGCCAGGCGGTGTGGAAATTGCAGTCTCGTCGCAATGGGCGTTCAGCGTTCTGCTCTGTATGCTTTCTGGAGATCCCAGTGGTGCGGTTTCCTTCTGGTTGGCAGCTCGATTCCGTTGATACTGCTCGGGTGTCCCGAATACCTGGTGCTTTGGAGCAAGGCTCTGGGAAGAGATGCTCAGAATCCAACCTTGGGTTAGGCATGGGGCTGAGGGGCACGCCAGGCCTGAGCTGCTGGCGCTGTGATGAGCTTCCTGGGGACAGTGTTGAGGCCGTGGGTCAGGAGGAAGTGTCAGGCTCAGGGATTGCGGCCTGGGTACATTGACCTCGAGGTTCGTTGGGATAGACCCGCACAGTTCTTCTGCTCGGAAAGCGTTCTGGATTTCCCCATGACATGTTTTCCTTTTTAGTGGCAGGCTGAGTCCTCTGGCCCTGGTCATGTGACCCCAGTCCCTAGGGCTTTGGAACCAGGCCCCTGTGGGGAACAGACCCTTCAGAAGCCCCGTAGGGTCACAGTTAGGGCCTAGGGGATGGCAGGCCTGAAGTTCAAGGGCTTTACTCCGCTCTGGGGGGCTTGTCTTGAGGGCGAGGGTCAGGGTGAGCATCTAGTTCAGGGTTGGCTGCCAGAAGGCGCCAAATGTGTGCATTGGCTGGTATGGGCATTCTGATTTCTCGTGATCTGAATGCTTTCCGGAGTTTAACGTAGTGTGTTTGAATTCTTTTTGGCATTGGAGTCTTTTGGTGTCGCTCAGTTACTGCCATCCCTGGGGGGTTTAGGAACCAGGCTCCGGGGACAGACTCGCTCAGATGCCAAGCTAGGGTGAGGCTTAGGGCTTAGGGGCATGACATGCCTGATATGTCGGCGCTGTGATGAGCTTCCCAGTTCCGAGTTGAGGACGTGGGTCAGCGGAGAGGGTCAGGCTCAGGGATTTCGGCCCGGGCACATTGAACTCGGGGCTTGTGGCGACGGTCTGGCAGAGTTTTCCCACTCGGAATGCTTCCCGGAGTTCCCCATGGCACGTGTTCCTGTTTATTGGCAGGCTGAGTCTTCTGGCCCTGGTCAGGTGTCCCCGGTCCCTGGGTCTTTGGAGCCGGGGACACCTTTGGAGGCTTAGGGCTTAGCGGCATGACATGCCTGATGTGCCGGCGCTGTGATGAGCTTCCCGGGGTCTTAGGTGAGGCTGTGGGTTGGCGGGGAGTGTCAGGCTGAGGGTTTGCAGCCCGGGCACGTTGAACTTGGGGCTCGTGGGGACGGTCTGGCACAGTTCTCCCCCTCGGAATGCTTACCGGAGTTGCCCATGGTACGTTTTCCTTTTTCTTGGCAGGCTAAGTCCTCTGGCCCTGGTGAGTTTTCCCATGTCCCTGAGGCTTTGGAGTCAGGCTGTGGGGCCAGAATCCGCTCGGAAGGCAAGCTAGGGTGAGGCTCATGACTGTGGGGCATGACAGGCCTGATGTGCCGGCGCTGTAATGAGCTTCCCGGGGTCTGAGTTGAGTCCGTTGGTCGGCAGGGGGTGTCACGCTCAGGGATTGCGGCCCGGGCACGTTGAACTCGGGGTTCGTGGGGACGGCCCGGCACAGTTCTCCTGCTTGGAAAGCTTCCCGGAGTTCCCCACGGCATGTGTTCCTGTTTATTGGCAGGCTGCGTCCTCTGGCCCTGGTCAAGTGTCCTCGGTCCCTGGGACTTTGGAGCCGGCTGCCTGGACCCCAGGCTCCGTGGGGTCCCAGTTAGGGCCGAGGGCCACGGCAGGCCTGATGTGCAAGGACTGTAGCCAGCACATGGCGGGTTTGTCTTGAGGGAGTGGGTCAGGTTGAGCGTCAGGCTCAGGGTTGGCCGACTGAGGGCGCCAAGTTGGTGCGTTGGTTGGGATGGGCATTCTGAGATGTCATGTTCTGATTGCTCTCCGGAGCTGCAAGTAGTGCGTTTGAATTCTTTGTGGCGTTGGAGTCCTCAGATGTTGCTCACTTACTGCTATCCGTGGGGCTTTGGATCCAGCCTTTTGGATCCAGAAACTTAGTAGCCAACCTAGGGATAGACCTAGGGCCTAGGGTCATTGGAGCCCTGGTCTGGCCACGCTGGTGCCAGCCTTGGGGTCCGGGGGATCCGAGTCGGGGGTGTGGGTCCGGGGGAGTGTCAGTCTCAGGGTTGGTGGGCAGGAGGCCGTTGAAAGTGGCATTTCATCGGGATGGGAATGCAGAGTGCTCCTACACGGAAAGATTTGCCCCGAGTTCCCAGCGGTGCGGTTTCCTCCTGGGATCCAGGGTGCATCCTCTGGCATTCTTCAGGTGCCCCTGATCCCTGTGGCTTTAGAGCCAGGCCTCTGGGGCCAGAGCCCTCAGAGGCCCACGAGGGATAGGGTGAGGGCCTAGGCGCAGGGCAGGCCCGAGGTGCCAGTACTGTGGCCTGCTTCCCCGGGGGTTTGTCTTGAGGGCGTGTGTCAGGTTGGGCATCAGGCTCAGGGCTGGCCGCCAGAGGGCGCAACATTTGTGCTTTCCTTGGGATGGGCATTCAGAGTTCTCCTGCTCTGAATGCCTTCCTGAGTTTCCAAGAGCCCATTTTCCTTCCGGGTGGCAGCCTGAGTCCCTTGGTATTGTTCGGGTGTCCCAAGTCTTTGGGGTTTTGGAGCCAGAGTCTGGGGACTGACCCCTCAGCAGCCAACGTCGGGTGAACGTTATGACATAGGGGCACGGGAGGCCTGATATGCCGGCGTGGTGTCGAGGTTCCCCGGCGTGAGGGTCGCGGGCGTGGATCAGCGTGAGGGTCTTTAGTCAGCGGTGCAACTCCGGTAAGCATTCTGAGCGGGAGAACTGTGCCGTACCGCCTAATAACTGTGCCGGACCGTCCCGACGAGCCCCGAGTTCAATGTGCCTGGGCCGCAAACCCTGAGCCTGACACTCAACCTTACTCCCGCCCTCAAGACACACCGCCTATCCCAAGCTCCCCACAGGTCCCGCACACCAGTAGTGCCATACAGTTGGGCCCTAACCCTAACCCTAACCCTCACGTGGCTTCGGAGAGGTCTCTCCATCTGTCCCTGGCTCCATGTCCCAGGCATATGTGCCACCTGAGCAATACCAGAGGACACAGACTCACACCACAAAGCAAAATGCGCCATTTGGCACTTTTGAAAACGCTGAGACCAGGAGAGCTGTGCCTGCCGTGCCCCTAGGGCCTAACCCCAACCCTAGGTGGGCTGCTGAGTGCCTTTTTCCCGCAGGTCTCGCTCCAGAGCCCCACCGACAGAGGACACCTGAGCAATACCAGAGGACTCAGCTTGCCACCCAGAAAGAAATCCCGCCGGTGAGAATCCCGGAGAGGATTCACAGCATGAGAGCGCTGCACGCCCGCCCCAGGAAACCCACCTTTCAGCGGTCCCCCGGCCGAAAAGAGGAGCAAGACACTCACTCTGACTAAGGACACTCACGTTAACCCATGCCCACGACCCTCGTCCCGGGAACCTCGATGCAGCCCCGGCACATCAGGGCTCGCGTTCCCCTATGTGCTAACGTTCAACCGACGTTGGCTGCTGAGGGGTCAGTCCCCAGACTCTGGCTCCAAAGCCCCAAAGATTCGGGACACCCGAGCAATACCGACGGATTCAAGCTGCCACCCGGAAGGAATGCGCCATTGGGAACTCAGGAAGGCATTCAGAGCAGGAGAACTCTGAATGCCCATCCCAAGGAATGCACAAATTTTGCGCCCTCTGGTGAGCAGCCCTGAGCCTGACCCCCAACCTCACCTACGCCCTCAAGACAAACACGGGGGGAAGCAGGCCACAGTGCTGGCACGTCGAGCCTGCCCTGCCCCTAGGCCCTCACACTATCCCTCGCAGGCCTTTGAGGGCTCTGGCCCCAGAAGCCTGGCTATAAAGCCAAAGGGATTGGGGACACCTGAGCAATACCAGAGGATGCAGCCTGGATCCCAGGAGGACCTGCACCGCTGGGAACTCAGGGCAAATCTTTCCATGTAGGAGCAATCTGCGTGCCCATCCCAGTGAAATGCCACTTTCCACAGCCCCCTGCCCTCCAACACTGAGCCTGACACTCACCCTGGCCCACGCCCCCGACTCAGATCCCCCGCACCCCAAAGCTGGCACCAGCGTGGCCTGATCAGGGCTCCAATGACCCTAGGCCCTAGGGCTATCCCTAGGTTGGCTTCTAAGTTTCTGGATCCAGAAGGCTGGCTCCATAGCCCGACGGATGGCAGTAACTGAGCGACATCTGAGGACTCCAACACCACAAAGAATTCAAATGCTCTCCTTGCCCCTCCGGAGAGCGGTCAGAACAGGACATCTCAGAATGCACATCCCAACCAACGCACCAACTTGGCGCCCTCAGGCGGCCAACCCTGAGCCTGATGCTAAACCTGACCCACTCCCACAAGACAAACCACCCAATAGCTGGCTACAGCGCTTGCACATCAGGCCTGCCATGTCCTTCGGCACTAACTGGGACCCCACAGAGGCTTCTGAAGGCTCTGTCCCCAGGCGCCCGGCGCTAAAGCCCCAGGGACCGGGGACACCTGACCAGGGCCGGAGGACTCAGCCTGCCAATAAAGAGGAACACATGCCGTGGGGAACTCAGGTAAGCATTCCGGGCAGGAGAACTGTGCCGGTCCGTCCCCACGAACCCCAAGTTCAAGGTGCCCAGGCCTCAATCCGTGAGCCTGACACTCCCCGCCAAACCATGGCCTCAACTCAGACCCTGGGAAGCTCATCACAGCACCAGCACTTCAGGGCTGCCATGCCCCTCAGCCCTAAGCCTCACCCTAGCTTGGCTTCTGAGCTGGGTCTGGCCCCAGAGCCTGACTCCAAAGCCCCCCAGGGATAGCAGTAACTGATTGACACCAGAGGACTCCAATGCCAAAAAGAATTCAAACACACTACTTTCAACTCTGGAAAGTGTTCAGAACACGAGAAATCTGAATGCCCATCCCAGCCAATGCACACATTTGGCACCTTCTGGCAGCCAACCCTGAACCGGATGCTCAACCTGACCCTCGCCCTCAAGACAAACCCCCCAGAGCGACTACAACACTTGCACGTCAGGCCTGCCATCCCATAGTCCCTAAACCTGACACTACGGGGCTTCTGAATGGTCTCTTCCCCCAGGTGCCTGTGTCCAAAACCCTAGGGACTGGGACACCTGACCGGGACCAGAGGACTCAGCCTGCCACTAAAAAGGAAAACATGCCATGGGGAACTCCGGAACGCTTTCCGAGTAGGAGAACTGTGCCGGTCCAACCCAACGAACCCCGAGGTCAACGTACCCAGGCCGCAATCCCTAAGCCCGACACTCCCCCCTGAACCACGGCCTCAAATCAATACCCAGGAAGCTCATCACAGCGCCGGCACATCAGGCCTGGCCTGCCCCTCAGCCCCAAGCCTAACCCGAGGTTGGCTTCTGAGCGTCTCTCCCCAGAGCCTTGCTCCAAAACACCAGGTATTCGGGACACCCGAGCAGTACCAAGGTACTCGGGCTGCCACCCAGAAGGAAACCGCACCACTGGGATCTCCGGAAAGCATTCAGAGCAGAACGCTGACTTTCTGCACCACCTGGCGGCAAACCCTGAGCCTGACACTCAACCTGACTCCCGCCCTCAAGACACATCGCCCATCCCAAGCTCGCCACAGTTCCCGCACACCTGGAGTGCCGTGCACGTGGCCCCTAAACCTAACCCTCACTTGGCTTCGGAGAGCTCTCTCCCTAGGTCCCTGGCTCCATGCCGCAGGGATTGGGGCCACCTGAGCAATACCAGAGGACTCAGCCTGACACCAGAAAGCAAAATGAGCCATTTGGCACTTCCGAAAGCACTGGGAGGAGAACCCCTCATGCCGTGCCCCTAGGCCCTAACTCCCAGCCTAGATTGGCTCCTGAGTGCTTTATTCCCAGAGGTCTCACCCCAGAGCCCCAAAGGAAAGGGACACCTGAGCAATACCAGAGGACTGAGCTTACCACCCACTGAGAAACCCCATCGTTTGGATCTCCGGAAAGGATTGACAGCAGGAGAACGCTGTATGCCCATCTCAGCGCACCCACCCTTTCAGCGGTTCGCCAGCCGAAAAGATCAAGACACTCACGGTGACCCACACCTTCAACCCTCACCCCCGGGGACCTCGACGCGGTGCTGGTAGGTCAGGTCTCCCATTGCCCCTATGTCCTAAACTTCCCCCTCTGTTGGCTTGTGAGGGGTCAGTCCCCAGAGCCTGGCTCCAAAGCCCCAAAGATTCTGGACACCGGAGCAATATCGAGTGACTCAGGCTGCCACCCAAAAGGCAAACGCGGCATTTGGAACTACGGAAAGCATTCAGAGCAGGAGAACTCTGAATGCCCATCCTAAGGAATGCAGAAATTTTGCACCCTATGGCGGCAAACCCAGAGTCTGACACTCAACCTGAGCCACGCCCTCAAGACAAACCCCCGATGCTGCCACTTCGGGCCTGCTCTGCCCCTAGACCCTAACCCTATCTCTCGGGGGCTTCTGAGGTCTCTGGCCCCAGAGGCCTGGCTCTGAAGCCACAGGAATTGGGGGATCCTGAGCAATACCAGAGGATTCAGCCTGTCTCCCAGAACAAACCGCAACATTGGGAACCTATGGCAAACGTTTCCGAGTAGGAGGACTCTGAGTGCCCATCCCAGCGAAATGCCACTTTCAACGGCCCCTACCCACAAACCCTGAGCTTCACACTCACCCTAATCCCACACCCCCAATTCAGATCGCACACCCCCCGAAGCTTGCCCCAGCATGGGCAGATCAGGGATGAAATGACCCTAGGCCATAAGTCTATACCTAGGTTGGTTTCTGAGTTTGTGTCCCCAGAAGCCTGGCTTCAAAGCCCCAGGGATGGCAATACCTGAGCGACACCAGAGGACTCAGCTTGCCGAAAAAAATTCAAACACACTACTTGCAACCCCAGAGAGCATTCAGAACCTGAGAACCCTGAATGCCTATCCCAGCCAACGGACAAATTTGGCGCCCTCTGGCGGCCAGCCATGATCCTGACACTCACCCTGACCCATACCCTCTAGACAAACCCCACTGAGCAGGCTACAGTGCTTGCAGGTGAGGCCTGCCATGACCCCAGATCCTAACCGTCATCCTACGGAGGCATCTGAGGGATCTGTCCGCGATGGCTGGCTCCAGCAAGACCAGAAGCCTCAGCCCGTCACCGAGAAGGAAAACATGCCATTTGGAACTCATGAAAGTGTTCAGAGCAGTACACTGCATGCACATTAAAGCACATCTGCACTTTCATTGGCCCCCTTGCCGCAAACCATGAGCTTCACGCTCACCCTGACACATGGCCTCAACTCAGAGCCCCGGGAAGCTAGCCATAGTGCCCGTAGATTCAGCCTGGCAAGCCCCTAAGCCCCTATCATAACCTAGGTTTGCTTCTCAGAAGTCGGTCCTCAGAGGCCTTTTTCCAAAGCCTCAGGAACTGGGACCACCTGAGAAGTACCAGAAGACTCAGCCTACACCCAGAAGGAAACCTCACCGTTTGGCCTCCAGAAAGCATTCAGGGCAAGAGAAACCTGCATGTCCACCCCATCCATCTCCCACATTCAGTGGTCGGGCCTAAAATCCTGGGCCTGGCACTCACCCTGACCCATGCCCACAACTCGGCTCCCTGGGAAGCTCACCACTGTGTTGGTAGATCGGGCCTGCCACGCACATAAGCCCTAACCTTAACCCTATTTTGGCTTGGGAAGGGTCTGTCCCCAGACGCCTTCCTCTAAACTCCAGGGATTGGGGACAACTGAGTAATACCAGAGTACTCAAAGTGACACGCAGAAGGAAACCTCGCCATTGGGATCTCTGGATGCCCATCCTAGCAAACCCCCAATTTCAGCGGCCCCCTGGCCAAAATCCCTGGTTTTGGGGGATTCATTCTGATCCACGCACTCAACTCAGTCCCCTGGAAAGCCTGCCACAGTGCTAGCAGATCGGGCCTGTCATGCCCGTAGTCCCGAACCCTAACCCTGGCTTGGGTTCTGATGGGTTTATCCCCAGAGTCCTGGCTACAAAGCTCTGGGCACTGGGGACACCTCAAAAATAGGAGAGAACTCAGGCTGCCACCGAGAAGGATCCTGCGTCATTTGGAACTACAGAAAGGTCTCTGACCTGGAGAAATCTGCACGCCTATCCCAGCAAACCCACACATTCCACTGTACCTCAACAAGAACACTTGACAGTTCAATATGCATTTATGATAAAAACTCTAAACCATGTGGGTATACAGGGAACATACCTCAAGATAACAAAGTTTCTATATGAGAAGATGACAGTTGACATCATACCCAAGGGTGAAAAGCTGAAAACATTTCCACTAAGATCAAAAACAAGACAAAGAGGGTGCCTGTGTGGCTCAGATGCTTAAGCGTCTGCCTTCGGCTCGGGTCACAATCCCAGGGTCCTGGGATCGAGTCCTGCATCGGGCTTCCTGCTAGGCAGGGAGCCTGCTTCTCTATGTGCCTCTGCCTCTCTCCCTCTCTCTCTGACACTCATGAATAAATATATAACGTATTATAAAGAAAATAAAAAAGACAAAAAAAAGACAATGATGCCCACTCTCATCACTTTCTTTCAACACAGTATTGAAAGCCCTAGCCAAAGTATTCAGACGAAAAGAAAAAAAGAAAAAAGAAAGATGAAATCCAAATAGGAAAACTGTCAGTGTTTGCAAATGACATGATACTATATATAGAATTCCATAGAGATTCCACCAAAAAACTGTTAGAATAAACAAATTCAGTAAAGCTGCAGGATACAAAGTCAATATACAGAGACATGTTGCATTAATTTTTTTAAAGACTTTATTTATTTGACGGAGGGAGACAGCAGAAGCAGGGTGAGCAGCAGAGTGAGAGGGAGATGCAGACTCCCCACTGAGTAGGAAGTCCACTGGGGGTCTCCATGACCGCACCCCGGAATGGTGACCTGAGCCAAAGGCAGATGCTTAACTGACTGAGCCACACAGGTGTCCCAACTTGTTGCATTTCTGTGTACTGATGACAAACCTTCACAAAAAGAAAATAAGAAAGCAATGCCATTTACAATTGCATCAAGAAAAAGAAAAACTAGGAGAAAAGTAACCAAGAATGAGAAAGATCTGGTACACTGAACACATGTTGGAAAAGGAAGGAAAAACACATGTATCTTGAGGGGGCGTGTATGGGTCAAAGAAACAGAGAACGACACAAATAAACGGAAGCATACGTCCTGCTCATTAACCGGAAGTGTTAATCATGTTCACATGTCCATAGCAACCAAAGCAATCTACAGATGTGATGAAATCCCTATCTGAATTCCAGTGGAATTATTCCAAGAAATAGAAGTCAGTCCTAAAATTCATAGGGAATCACAGAAGACACCAAATACCCAGAGCCATCTGGACAAAGAAGAGAGCAGGAGTCACCACACGCCCGGATTTCAAGCTAGATTACAAAGCTGTGCTCATCAAAACTGTATGGTCCTGTCATAGAAACAGACAAACAGGGCAATGGAACCGAATAGAAACCTCAGGAAATGATAATCATAGCAATTTTGGCAAAGTTTACTCATTAGAGTCAGTACATTCAAGGTATATTTAGACTTAGCTCTGATATAATTATTATTAACGCTGAACGGGAATTAATATTTATGTCCTGTTTCAAGAGCTGATTCCAATAAATGCATTTCTTTGAACTTGTTTTATATAAATACATATTATTAAATAAGAGTGATTTAGAATCCACATTTTTGAAATATTAAAGTCACTTTAATAAACCTATCATGGAAAAGAAACAGATATCAATTATCACAACTGATAGCATCACAAAAGATAATCAGACACAATCCCTTATCTGATGGAAGAATATAACAATTTGAGTAGTTCTGCACAAATGTTAAACCTGTTGAAAGCTATAGATCCAGCAAGTCATTTACAAAACACATGTCAGAGAAATGCCCTAACAAATAATATGACATGTATATTCCGACAGGAAAAATACTTTCCCAAAAAAATAAACTGTAAAACAAAAAACTGAAGAAGGAGGAGGAGAAGGAGAAGAAGAAGAACAAACATGAGAAACTAACCCACACATATATGGCCTTAACTTACGACACAGGAGCAGAAAATATACAACGGGGAAAGGACTGTCTCTTCAGTGAACAGTCCTGGAAAACTGGACACTACATGCAGAAGAATGGACCTGGATCACTTTCATACAACACACACAAAAATTTTAAATGGATGAATGACTTGAATATAAGACCTGAATCAATAAATCTCCAAGAACAAAACACAGGTAGTGAGTTTCTCAAGAATTGGTTTTGGCAAAAAGTCTTTTAGATCGGACACCAAAGGCAAAGGCAACAAATGCAAAAATAAACAAGTGGAACGACATCAAACTGAAATTTCTACATGGAAAAAGAAACCATCAAAACTTAAAAGGCGACCTACCCAATGAGAAAAAATATCAGCAAATCATATGTACAAGAAGAGGCTAATTTCCAAAATATACAAAACACTCATACAAATCAAAACAAAAAAACCTGTATAAAGAATTGGTAGATTATGTGAATAGATACTTTCCAAAGATGACACCCAGGTGGCCAACAGACACAGAAAAAGTTGTTCAACATCACTAATCGTCGTCAGGGAAACATAAGACAAACCCATAATCCGCTATCTCCTCACAACTGTTGGGATGGCATTTTTCGCAGAGACAGACACCAGGTGTGGTCAAGGGTGTGTAGACAAGGGGACTCTGTGCACTGTTGGTGGGAATGTACATTGGTGCAGCACCTGTGACAAAGAGTAGGGAGGTCCCTGGAAAAATGAATACTACTACCACATGACCCAGTGATTGCTCTGAGTGGATTTATTTGGAGAACACAAAAACACTACCTCAAAAAGAATGATGCACTACCATGTTCATTGCAGCATTCTTCACAGTAGCCAGACATAGAAACAGACACCTTGGGAACATTATGCTAAGGAACGCAGACACAGAAAGACAAATACCACATGTTCATGGACGTTCCACATGGAAAAAAAAATAGTGAACGCACAGATACTGAGAACAGAATACTGGTTGCCAGATTCACAGATGGAGGGGAATGGGGGAGCGTGGTCAAAGGCACAATATTTGGGCGCCTGGGTGGCTCAGTTGGTTAAGCGACTGCCTTCGGCTCAGGTCATGATCCTGGAGTCCCGAGATCGAGTCCCACATCGGACTTCCTGCTCGCCAGGGAGTCTGCTTCTCCCTCTGACCCTTTTCCCTCTCATGCTCTCTATCTCTCATTCTCTCTCTCTCTCTCAAATAAATAAATAAAATCTTTTTTAAAAAAGGCACAATGCTTGAGTGATAAAATGCCTAAGTCATGGAACGTTCTGTGCAGCATGGAGACTAAAGCTAACCTTGCAGGATGGGGTACAGGTTCCCCCGCTATTTGAAAGTACAGTTTCCTTCCTTCCTAGGAAGGAAACCTTTCACAGCAGGAATGGTGTAGACCAAAGGAGGAATTACCTTTCATTTATACAGAAAAAATAGCATGCTCAGACTCCAAAAACGACATCTCTTTGGGTTTTCCTAGGCCTCAGGACACAACTTCCTAATGGATGCTGAAAATAAATACAGATGAAGCACAGCAGATGCTCACAGACACAATTCAAAGTGCTGGGGGCCGGACGCGGAGAGCAGTTCCCAGGAAAAACCTGGTTGAGGTGTGCGCCACCTGTGCAGTGGCTCCCCGCAAAACAGATGATGGACGTGTTGCTCACTTTTCGACTTTTTTCATAAGAGTAAATCCCCTTCAGGATTCCTCCTGTTACTGAAGCCAGGTAATGACACAGATGTTAAAAAAAAAAAAAAAGCCATGTGTACCGTGAACTTTTAAAAATGGGGGATACTTGTACTTGAACGTTGCCGAGGGAGTAGATGTTAAATGTTCTCCTGGAAACGCACATCAGCAGATCCACCGTGAAAGGCACCTTCCTGAGCATGCGGAACACAGACGACCTCCTACCCCAGAAACCTCCTCCTTCCCCTCACTCAGGACAACAGCCAGAGCTGGGAGTTACCCCAATTCCTTCTTTGTCACATTCCCAGTATCTAACCCATCAGCAAATCCGGTGAGCTCCATCTTAAACGTACCCAGAAAAGGACTGACCACTGCTTCCAAGGCCACCTGTCCAGTCCACACTAGAGGCTATCTCTTGCCTGAGTTCCTGGAAATGCTTCAACATGGACCTCCCCTGCCCATCCTCAACCTTCTGTCACCTGTTCTCAACACTATAGCCAGGATGACCCACTGAAACAGAGTCCCATTGTGTCACAGCACTGCAATGGCTTTCTTTCTTCATCTGTCACCTCCCTGAGGTCATGTCCTAAGCTCTCTCCTGTGGCCACAGGCCCTTCTTGCTACTTCTGGACATACCTGGTATGCTCCTGCGTTGGGACTTTTGCACATGCTTTCCCTTTCGTTTAGAATACTCTTGACGTGATATCACTCACCTTCTTTAGATCTTGACTCAAGTATCATGTCCCTAGTGAAGTCCTACCTGGCCCCTATGTGAATAGCAAACACCAGCCTTACCTCCCCTGCAGCACCCCAGCCCTGTCTCCTGCTCTGTATTTCCGTAGCAGTTATCACAGTCACCAGTCCATTTCGGCAGGGCAGAAACGAAGGCCTACACTGACGGTTTCACCACTGACTCCGTCCGATTTCCTGGTCCAAAGCCCCGGGGGAAAAGATGCCCCAGGGCTCTTGCACAGCCAGGATACCAAGGACCAGGGGTCCACCGACTGCACCCTGAACACTATCAGGAAAATGAGCCACACGCGGAATCCACCTGCCCATGAGACCTGAAGCCAGACACCTTCCTCAATTACAGGAGAGCACTCACAGTTCCTCTCCTTTCCTGAGGTGCTCATCTGAGAAAGCTGAGCAAAGGCCCATCCCAGGGTCCAAATCTCCCTCTGGCCAAGGTCCTGAGAAACAGACATCTCTCCTCCCTGCACCAACTACCTGGGATTGACTCCGGAATACTCCTGCGGTCAGGCAGAGTGGTGCACCTGGCCCTCTTTCCTGCGATATCATCACAAACCAGGCTTTGCTGCACATTTTCCAGGAAGGAGCCTGCAGCGGCATCAACAGGCCGACCGAGCTCGGCCTCAGTCTTGCACATCAGGCCCCATGCAGAAGCAGAACTGCACGGATACTCGTGTCCTGTGTGGCCTCAGAACCTAACGGCAGGAGCTGAGATTTCAGTTCCAAATGAAAAGTGACCTCTTGCACACAGCACAGGAATGTGGAGAGGATTTCTCAGGGGTGGGGCTCTGGAAGAACTGCTTCTGCTGGCTAAATTCACAGACACCATGCAGAGGACATCTGCTGTCCCTCCTCTGAGGAAGCAGGGGGCACACTGGGCAAGAATCGATAATGCTGCCTGTGAGCTGGTTCCCACCAACCACCTTGCTGAGCCAAGGGCTCGAGAACCAAACAGGAAACAACTGTCTTATCACATCTGCAGCAGGAGGGCTGGCCAGGGAGTAGAACCCAGTCCCTGTCCTCATAGCAAGCTGGCCTGCCCATCATGAGCGACGGTCCAGCACCACGGCATCACAACCTTCCAGCTATCTGATCCGACTACCCTGCCACGCTCAGACCTGCTCACACAGTGAGTCATAAGACCCAGCGACTCCTTTCCACTCCAGCTCAATGCTTCTCACTGAGAAGCAAACTCCAGCCTCACAAATGTGCTCACCATTAGCTCTGGAATTCCCTGGGTGGTGTCTACAATGGCCCACACAGCTGTGCCAAACAGACCACTCCACAAATAACCTAGGGTTTCAAGCCACTTTCAAACTTCCCTTAGAAAGGCAGAAACTAGCCCGACTAGGCACACCAGCCAAGTGACTCGATGTGCTGGAAACTTGGACAACATCCTCGCTGAACACCAAGGCTTCCAAGTCCGAGCTTCAAACCTTCACTCACTGGGCATTGAGCACCATGTCAGCATCAACACTGCTCTTACAATTCACTTGTCTCCCATTCCTTAAAATCAGAAACCAAGCTCCAGTCACCACTCCATTTTCCCTCCTGCGAAATAATGCAAATGACAGAATAAAACACTATGTGTGCTCAGCACACTTCTAATTGAAATATAATTCCTTGGTCTTTCTCATACGGGCAGGCCTACATTACCCATACTAATGAGAGAGGCCACGAGTTCAATCATATATATATATATATATATATATATATATATATGACCTTGTGTTTTTCCTTTTGATATTTGTATCTCGAAGTCAATGTCTATATTGTTTTCTTAAAATAATAATAATAATAACATGGTCATCTAAGCGTCTGGATCTCCATGGCCACACAAAATGCCTCTGGTCCAGATAAGGATGAAGACACTACCTCAGCCCATGAAGCGAAGCCCTTTCCCTCAGGGATCCCGATACGACTCATTGGTGATGAGTTCCCTTGCTAACTGGAGTTGTCCGAGTACAAAGGATGCAGGCACCCTCCAGGATTCCTTCCATTTTCTTCATAAATTCCCCAGGTCAATTTGCAAATGACTCATCTGGTCAAGCTTCCAGAGCCCAGGATGGGCCACCAGGTAAGCAGCCCCCTCTTAGCCTT
>NW_027397734.1:0-19021 GCF_003265705.2 Callorhinus ursinus
GGGGCCTGGTTCCTGGTCCTGCAGCCCCACAGTGAGGAGAGGTGAGGCCAGGCAGGAGTGGGGAGAGGGCAGATTGGACTCTCCCTAGGGTCCATGGCATCCTGGTCAGCACAGACCCTTCTGTGTGCTCGCCCCTAGGGCACCCAGACTCCTGCTCCTGAGCAGGCTCCGTGAGGGAAATTAGAGTGTGGCTCCTTCTAGCTCACATGGTGTCACTCTGTACTGTACCTACAGCCTGTCCCACCAGCGGGACTAACCTCCTTGTTGGCCAGCTCATCTTCAGGGTGAAGAACAGGCCATCATGAAGCTCAGGGGCAAGTGCGTGGCTGGGCAGGCAGGGGAGTGCTCGCTCTGGGCTCAGGGAGTCTCTGGCTGGGCTAGCAGGGGCTCTGGAGGCCTGGCCTTCCAGACACTCTGCTGACCAGCACTGGGTTAGGGTGAGGGTTACGTTTAGGTTGAGGGTGAGGGGTTAGGGTTAATGTTAGGGTTAGGGTTAGGGTGAGGTTTAGGGTTAGAGTAAGCGTTAGGGTTAGGGTTAAGGTTAGGAGATGATGACTCCTGATACTCCAGTAAGATATATAAGACCTACTGGATATTCAGTTGAAGGGCATGTGACCTCCTGAAAGTTATGTGAGCTGAGAAATTGTGAAATTCAGTTAGAAACTTAGGAGGAGAATAGAGCTCATTTGACAATCTGAAAACTCATAACACTCAGGAAGAAGCTATAAGGTTTCCTGACACGCAGGCAGGCCAGGGACAACCTCTTGATGCTCAGATTGTCTGGTGGAGAGCTTACACTCAGGGAGAGGAGGGAACACTGCCCTTCATGTAGGTGGAGGTGTGACCTCCTCACACTCCTACAGGAATGTGAATCTTCTTAACATGCAGGTATGTGAGGTGAGCATTTGTCATCCTCCAGTCGGTGAAATGAGGTCTCTTGACAATCAGAGAAAATGAAACCTCAGGATATTCAGGTGATTGTGGTGAGAATTCCTGACCCTCAGATATAGGAGACACATCTTCCTGCATGTAGGTCCCAGAAAAGAGACCTGGAGTGAGTCATGTAGGAAACACCAGGCCCTGTGATACTCGCCTTGGGGCTACACCCACATGACCGCAGCTCTCATACACCTCAAAACCAGTTCCTGAAGCCTGCAGCTTCCTGCTTCCCTACCACCCTGACAGCGCCTCTCAGCAGCCCCCCCTCGGACCCTCCATAGTCCCGGATGCCCCAGTTTGCCCAGCCCCCTAGCCCTGCTTCGCCCATCGTGCAGGTGCGAGGACAGGCTGTGCCTCTTCTTGGTTTGAACTGTGCCCCTGGTCTCTCCCCAGTGCCCCCTGTGGGTTATGGTACAGGCAGAACCCACCGGGAAGTGGCCGTATCATCGGAGGGCAGGATGCAACAATCGGGGCCTGGCCCTGGATGGTCAGCCACCAGGTATTCATGTCCCATAATAACCGAAGGTACCATGCGTGTGGAGGCACCTTGCTGAACTCCCATTGCCTGCTTACTGCTGCCCACAGCTTCATCACCAAAAAGTACGTGTGGGAGTGCGTGGAGGGAGGTCTTCAGAAAGGCTCTTCCCAGAAAGGTACATTCTCCAGGGCTCTCTGTGCTCAGTCTCCCCGGGGCTCTGGGCCTTGTGGCAACCAGACCGTGAGTGGGTGGACCCAGGCCCTTGCTAAGGGAGGGCTCTGAAGATCATGGTCACCAGAGGTTTCTGTCGAGCCCGTCCTTTCTTTTTTTTTTTTTTTAAATATTTTATTTATTTATTCATGAGAGACAGAGAGAGAGAGAGAGAAGCAGAGGGAGAAGCAGGCTCCCAAGGAGCAGGGAGCCTGATGCGGGACTCGATCCCAGGACCCTGGGATCATGACCTGAGCTGAAGGCAGATGCTTAACCATCTGAGCCACCCAGGTGCCGGAGCCCGTCCTTTCTGAGGATGACCTGGCTTGCCTCTGTGCCCACAGAAATGTATATGACTGGAGCCTGATTTTTGGAGCAAGGGAAATTATATATGGGAACGATAAGCCAGCGATGCCGCCTCAACAGGAGAGATATGTTGAGAAATCATCATTCACGAGAAATACATTCCCAGTTTAGAGCACAATTGCATCGCTCTCATGAAGATCACCCATCCCGTTCCCTGTGGGCAATTCATCGGAATAGGCTGCCTGCCCAAATTTAGGGTGGGCCCACCTGGAGTTCCCCAGGCCTGCGGGTGGCTGGCTGGGGATTCTTGAAATAGAAAGGTGAGTATAGGAGGGGCTCTCACAGGGGTAGGGGGACTGCTGGTCATTTCCTTACTGGTCTCTGAAGTGCAGGGGCCATATGTGGTGCCTAGTGGTGATGTCCACCTGAATGGGGGACACTGTCCCCTTTTAGAGCGGGAGAAACTGGCTGCCGAGTCCCCTGTCCACCACCTCACCACTGATGGCTCATGTGGTCGCCGGGTGGAAGGGTGCATGCAGCCCCAGGAGAACCTGGGCATTTTTCGAATGGGGTATGGGCTGTGACTCTATCTGGGACCTGGAACCCCAGTGACTACCTTCTGGAAATGCAGTATTGTCCCCTGAAATGGCAATTGGAGAAGAGCTCGAGATGGGGTTTTGTGGTTGTGGGCCAACTCCTCTCCTCTCTGGACATCCATTTCCACATCTGTGAGTTGAAGGGCCATGTCACGTGGTCTCTGAGCTCTGAGAACCCAGAGCCCCGCCCCCTAGACCTCAGTGAACCTCTGCTCCCCACCCTCGGTGGTCACAGTGCGAGAATCCTCCCTCCCCATCTGAGTGTCATCGTTTTCTCTGGAGAGAGGGGACAGGGTTCTTGGCAGGCCAGCAGTGGGCAGCAAGGGTTTGACGAGTAGGTTAGGCCTTTCAGCTTTCCACAGGTGACCACATGGACTTTTTACCCAGTCACATTGGGGATGAGAAGAGAGACTGGAAGCTCTTCTGTCCCTTGATAATGGAAAACTGAGGACTCCTAATTCAAGGCACTTCAGTCATTTGGGGTTCAAACTCAGGGTTTTCTGGTGACAAAACCCTGGTAGTTTCAGAATGCTTCCTGTAACTTTTCTTCCCTCTCTCTAGGCTGCCCCCCTTCTCTGATTGGGTTGCTTCTCCTCCCGGGCACCCCTGTTTTCACTGGCCTCTGCTGGCCCTTCCCTCCCTGACCTGGGTTATCAACCTCTGTCTGGCTATTGATGTCCATAGCTCTGCTGAGGCCTCTAGAGCATTCTTCTTGCCCCACCCCCCCAGCATACCCTGCTCTGCCCACCCACCCAAACAGGTGCGCAGTGTCCCAGGGTTCCTGGAGTCCCTGGAGGGGCTGATCTCAGGGTTCCCACCTACACTCCCACCCCTACCACCACCTTTGCTGTCCTATCTCTCAAAAGGTTTATGGACTCCCAGCTACACCCTGGACATCACACAAGGCTTCTTTTGTTCTAGAATCCTCCTCAACTTAGTGGGATTTCTACCATCTTCTGGTGAATCCATCCCCCACTTTTATGGCCAAGTCTTAAAGAAATCCCCAGCCTGCAAATTTCTGTGATATTCTTGCATACCTTCCTTTTTCTACCTCCTCCTTGAGCCAATATGCTTCGGGGTTAGTCTTCCTTTTCTATTGAATTTCAAGTTCTTGTGGACTTTATAACAATAAAGCCAAGGTGTTGGGCTTGAGAAAATCCAGTTCTCTCCCAGGTCATCTGGCTCTTCCTTAGATCTATAAGGTCACAATAAACGACCAGGCTTGTTGTGATGGTCATTTCCATGTCACCCCTGCCTTGGGGACAGTGCAAGTACAAAACTAACCCTGCTTGGGTGGTACGCAAAGTTGACCTGAAGGGCCTGGAGATGCAGTCCAAGCCACACAAACACACAGTCTGAATGCTGTATGCCTAGGTTCATCCACTTTGCTCCACTTGCTTCTGGATTCCCACTTGGCCTACACTGCCATGTTCCAAGTGTGATCAGCCATGTCTCCACCCAGATGCAGGCGATTTCAGACCCACCCACCAGGCTGTGGCTGGGCGTTGGTTGCGGCTGTGGTGGGGGGAGGCCACTTGATGAAGAAGGGATAGCTTCCCCTATAGCCAGGTGTGTGGTTGGCTAATGGAATCATAGCAGAGGCTGGGCCTTTCTTAACCCAAAGGTCATGATGGAGCCTCTGGGGCTGTACAGGAGGTTCTGACCTGCCTTCCGGTTATTCCAACCACCCATGCCCCTGACAGATCTGTGTGTGTGGAGGCCATCCTGCAGCTCCTCCCTCTCTGTAACTTCAAAACGGATTGGAGGCATGCGGGGAGGGACACATCTGCCCAGCTCCAGCAGATCCTGTACAGAACTGAGCCTAGGGGTTTAACGGGGATAAAAGGCAATGAGGGGGACTTATACCTGTACTGTGGGGAAATGTAATGTGTGTCCTGCATTTGAGTGTAAAGAGGAAAACCTTGGTCTGAATCCAAGTCACACCACATCCCTACCAGCATGTTTGGGCCAGTGGTGCTCCAAGCTCTTGATTGGAGGCAAGGTGAGTCACAGCGCTGAACACAGGGGGTCACTGTGGGGTGTAAATGAGGTGACACATCCTGGTTGTAGCTGTGAATATTCATCTGGCATCAACACACATTCCTGCAGCCGCATCTCCTCATCCAACATGCACTGCCCCTCCTCTTCACCTGCATATGCCTCCAACATCCTACATCCTTCACAAGTGTCTGAGAGGCCAGGGGCATTGACTTTCATGGATTTTAGGTTGAAGTAGAACATTTCAGTATGATGGGGATTCCATGGAAGGAGGAGGCAGGGCTTTCCCAAAACATGTCTTCTGTGATCACTGACCACCAAACCACCTGGCTATAGCCTACAGGATCGCACCTACACTGCAGGAGGCCCGTGTGAACTTCATCGACCTCGAATTCTAACTCCACCCGGTGGTAAAACGGGCGCATTTGTTCAACCAATGGGTGTGAAGGGTACCCTGAAGGTAAGATCAACACCTGCCAGGTAATTTTCTTTGGGCGCCCCTTTCCCTGTCAACACCTCTTTTTTGAATCCCTGAACTCCACTCCTTCCAGGTCCCTGCTTCAGTGACCCTTTCCCTGGTCCCATCTTGTAGCAGTGAGGATGGGAGGTGATACCTGGGGCCCCTATAAAGAACCAGTCACCACACAGAGAGATTTATCACACCGTGACACAGAGATCATACCACCGGAACACCACCCTGGAAGAGAATTCTTACCTCTCCTCACCAGAATACAAAACCTTCAAATCCACCTGTACACACACGCCCATGTATGCATAAAGCTTCATACATGGACACATGCGTCGCTTATCTTCCCTCCTCACTGCAAGGAGACCCGTGATAATCCATCCCCTTCTCACATCCACCTAAAGCTGTTGATATCAACTCAAAGTTTACCACCACTATTTGTGTTCATGACAGCAAGAAGCCATGTGACTGAACAAACTGTCCTTCCAGAGCCTATGGCCCTCTGGGCAGGGGAAGAGTGGTCCAGAGAGAGTGACGTCTGTGTCCTTCTGGGAATGGGGACAGCGGCGGGTCTCTCATGTGCAGAGACAAAGTTGCAAACACTTATATGGCCATGAGAGTCAAAGCTGGGGGTAGGCTGTGCCGGAACTAAGCGCCCGGGAGTCTACATGGCCACCTGGGCCTATCTGAATTGGAATGCTTCCAAGATCGGTTCTAAGGCCTTGCACATGGCTCAATCGCCCACCCCTCCCCATCCGAATTCTCAAGCTATCCAAGCTAGACAACCCTCTGTCCGCACTTCTGCTTGCCCTCCTTGGTACTTCCAACGCCCTCCTCGACATCCTCCCAGCCCCCCTGCATCTCGCCCTCGAACTTGACCCAAAACCCGGCGCCAACCCCAGCCCCACCCCCACCTGCTCCCCCACATATCACTAACGCTTCCCAAGTACTTTATGTTGCTAAGCGACTTTAGCAACTCACAGAGATCTTGGAGGGGAGGACATTTTCTAATGAAAAGTGGTATTATGAAATGGAGACCACAGATCTCCCAGAACAGACCACCTCCTCCTAATCTGACAACACTCCAAACAGATCCAGTGAGCCCTTTACTCCCAAGAATAGAAAGATGAAATAAATAAATATAAACATAAATATAGATATATAAAATATATCTATATCTATCTATCTATCTACCTATCTATCTATCTATTTATCATCTATCTATCTATCAAATCTATGAAGGGATGATTTCTAGACTTCTTCCTACCTGCACTGCCCGACTCAATCCAAACACTCCCTCAGCAAATATGTCTTCCCTCTGTCACCCTCCAACAGGGTGCAGTTGCTTGTGTGTCTGGGGTCATTGTGGTTTCCTAAATCTTGATTTATGAAGTTGGAACAAGGCGATTTGTGGTGACAGGCCAGGTATGGTCTGGATCTCACACTCAGAGTCTCTGCTTATTAAATCATTGCAGGTGGGCCCTGGAGCAATTCTGTGAGTTGAGCTGATCAGAAGGAGGGGTGTGGGTCTGAGTCCATTGGAAGAATGACGCCAGTCTGAAGTTTTGTAGCATGGCCATCTGATGCTCAGTCCACATGGCCCACCTCAGGCAGGAGCCTGCCCTCAAACAGAATTGCTTATGTCCATCTATGAATTCCTGAGAAAGAGATCTCGATGGCCTCAGGTCAACTGCCCACTCTGGTCACGGCCCAGATCAAGCCTAAATCCTGGATGGGCCACTTGAAAATTAAAGATGGCAAGCTCCAGAAAGAAATCCCCGGGCTTCTGGCTGGGCAGTTGCTTCACCAAACAACAGTCTCATACCAGTTCACCTGTTCACTGTGTGCATATGTTTCAAGTGCAAGATGATCCTATGTTCTGATTGCAAAGACAGATGGCATAGGGTACAGGGGCTTGATGGAGGAACTCTGGGTGAGGGAGGCCAAGGACCCTGTCTTTTCCTACTGGGGCTGAAACAGGGACTGATAAAGCAAGCATGAGTATTTTCAGGATTCATCAGTCTGTCTGAGTTCAAACAAACCCCCTGCTTTACCCCTCATCAGCTATGTGGCCTTGGGAATATGGCCAGAGGGTTGTGTGACAATGAAATTAGGACAGATGTGAAGCTTTCAGAGCAGAGCGTGACATGCCATATATGCTTATAGATGTGGGCTCTAGAGCCAACGGGTGATGAGATGCTGGGTAAACTTATACTTATGCAGGGGCACTCGGGTGTATATCGTCTGTGCACTTATGAGCCCTGCCTAGACTACCTAAAAGGACTTGTAAATTGATCTGTGTGGCCCATGGCTCCGTAGTGTATTAACAGTTGATAAAATAAAACAACCAAATTTTATCTGCCTTCACTGAGAGCCAACATTACTAAGATTAGAGTTGGCATGTCCATGATTCCTTTCGTTGACTTTGGTCTGTCTCTTCTAAAGTTAGTTTCTTAATCTCCCTACTGGGTATATAAGCTTTGTACCCTGGTGTCAGACACCAGGTACCCTCTAAACACTGAACAAAACTCAATGTCAGCCACAGAGTGAGACAAACCCCAAGCCATAGTCCACATGGTCCAAAGAGCAGAAACAGCCATGGCAGCAACTCAAGACCTGCTCTCACCCTTCCTGGGCAGTCTTGAACCCTGAGCTTGCAGGTGGGAATGGTGTGGCAAGATGTGCTCAGGCTAGGAAGTAGGGGTGGGTGTGGAGGATTTGGCACAAATTTGGAGGAGCTAGAGTACCAGTGGTTTCTTTCCACTTACAGATCATCCCTCCTCCTCAGAGCTTCCCAGGATCCAGAACGGATTCTCCTGGCACTCTCTCCTTTCACATGCTCAAATCCTTGTCCTTAGTTTTTCCCTTCTCTCCTCATTGGGCCTGTCATCTGTAGTTGACACTTGGGTCTCCTTCCTGGGGAGACAGGGCTTATGCTCAGGGAACACTGATCGGAGGCCATGGATTGGGTAGAGCCTGCAGTATCCGATTGATGGTTTCTTGTGTATCTTCGGAAACTTTCCATGCCCACGAATAGATTCACGTATAACACTCTTCTTATTTAGTCACTGTTCATACTACTCTGACTTGCTGGTTCATTACCAAATTAAAGTTATTTTCATATTAGCACACAGGGACTCACCTTCTCAAAATTACATTGTGCTTTAGGGGTACTTACGAGATATAGTGCCACATTTCGTTCCTGGGAGGGGTTATCTAGCCCCCTGCTTTAGCTTTCCCTCAATGTACTAACTTCCCCACATATAAGCCAATACTGGTTTATATCAAATTCACTGATTTTTGCAAAAAGAATTGATGTTCCAATTGTCATATTTTTTTAAATTATGAATGAAGTTGTTGACAAGCGAAGTGAGACTCTCTGATCCTCCTTTATATCCCTGTGGATACTCTAACCCTGAAAATGGCTTACAAGTCCCGGAGCAGATACTGCTGCACACAGAGACAAGAAGAACAGGGGAAAACTGGACAGACTCAACAATGAGCCAGCACCAAGGGTCATCTAGGCAACTGAGGGGTATGCTCAATGTTTCTTTGTGGGTTGGATTAGGCAAATGATAAGTATTTTTCTAAAAAGCAGAATTCAGGGCGCCTGGGTGGCTCAGTTGGTTCAGCGACTGCCTTCGGCTCAGGTCATGATCCTGGAGTCCCGGGATCGAGCCCCGCGTCGGGCTCCCTGCTCAGCAGGGAGTCTGCTTCTCCCTCTGACCCAACCCCCTCTCATGCTCTCTCTCTCAAATAAATAAATAAAATCTTTAAAAAAAAATAAAAAGCAGAATTCATAATGAATTTTATTGCTAGGAACAGTAACAAGTTGATTTCACGGTGACTAAACCTGTGCATGTGGTAAAAGCCTGACTCCTGAGCATTCGGGAATAACAGATATAAGATGTGTGTAGGCACAAGTTCTAATTGTGAATGTGATCCATATGAGAAATATCTTCTTAAGATTTATTTATTTATTTATTTGAGAGAGAGAGAGAGCAAGAGAGAGAGCATGAGAAGAGAGAAGATACAGAGACAGAGGGAGAAGCAGGCTCCGTACTGAGCAGGAAGCCTGATGTGGGACTTGATTTCTGGACCCTAAGATCATGACCTGAGGCGAAGGCAGACGTTTAACCGACTGAGCCACTCAGTCACCCCCAATATAAGAAACCTTATATTTACAAGGAAAAACTGATCCTAATGAATATAATTTTAGTACATTTTAAATGGAAGTGGAAAAAAATGGAGGTAGTTCATCTTTAATGTTTAGAAAACTCATCAAGAAACAGATATTAGCCTAATGGAGTTTTCTGCTGAAACTATATTCTTGATAAAGAATCGTCAGTGACCTGCTTCTTGCCACTATAGTTGGGCCTGTGTACTTCTCTTGGGTAGGTATTCAGATAGTGGAATTGCTGGGTTATATGGCAGGTGTAAGTTTTGACATATGAATGCACCCAGGAAACCAGCACCACAATCAATATAGTGAACCTGTCCATCACTCCAAAGCTTCCTTGGGGTACTCTGTAATCCCTCCAGCCCCTTCCCTCCCAGGCCTTAGCAACTTCTGCTCTTTTCTCTCACTGTGTATCTGTTTGCATTTAAAAAAAAATAATAAATGCAATCATACAGCGAGAGCTCTTTTTTTTATTTTTTTGGTCTAGCTTCTTTCACTCTGCATAATCATTTTGAGGTTTATCCATGTGGCAGTGTGTTCCAGTCCTTGTGGACTGGACAGTCCTTGTGTCTCGTCCTTGTTGCCACCCAGCGCTCCACTATGTGACTGCCCCACAATTTCTATCTCTAACCAGGTGATGGATTTTACAGTTTTAGTTCATTAGAAATAAAGGAGCTATGAGCATTTGTACACAAGTCTTTGTGTGGGCATATGCTTTCATGTTTCCTGGCTAAGTATCTACACACAGGATCATATGGTACGTGCTTGGTGAGCACTTTTAAAACCTGCCAAAACGTGTCTTCAAGGCAGTTTCAACACTCTACATCCCCGTCAGCAGTATCTAAGAGTTCCAGTTCCTCCAGCTCCTTGCCAACACTTGGTGTGCTCCGTCTTTTTGATTTAATTTAATCTTTAAAAACAATTTAAAAGATTTTATTTATTTATTTGAGAGAGAGAGCACAAGCGAGCACAAGTAGGGAGAGGGGCAGAGGGACAGGGAGAAGCAGACTCCCCCCTGAACAAGGGAGCCCGACATGGGGCTTGATCCCAGGACCCGGGGATCATGACCTGAGTCGAAGGCAGTTGCTTACCCAACTGAACCACCAAGGCGCCCCGAATTTTAGCCATTCTTATAGGTGTGTAATAATATGTCATGTGTGGGGTTTTTATCCACAAGTGTAGTCTATATATATATTTAAAGCATTCTAAATGAATATTGTTAAGATTTATCATGAGGTAATAGGGCAGTAACTTTTGACAGTAGCAAAATGTGGGAGTGCACATAGGGAAAGGAGGAGGTAGAAATAAGCATAAAATTAAATTCATTCAAAAAGAATTTGGATTTTTGAAGCATCACAAACATCAATGGAAAACGTCTGAAAGACATATCAATAACAACAGTCATAGAACAATTTCTCCATTAAGCCAGGTCTATCCTATATAAAGATATTCCAAAGTATCCAAACTCCCTGAACTTCCCTGTCTGCTGACATTACTACACCCAAATAGAACACTTCATATTTAAAACAATATCCTCAGGATGCGTGACTGGCTCAGTCAGTAGAGTGTGTGACACTTGATATTGGGGTCCTGAGTTCAACCCCATGTTACATTGTAGAGATTACTCTTTAAAAAGGTACTAAAGAAACCCAAATTTAGCACAAGTCAACAATTTGCCCACAGTCAGTTCATCCTCCACTTTTAGGGTGATGATAGGTTTGCTCTTCACAAGAAGCATCATGTGCCACCTTATTGACCTTTATACAGTTTATTTATGTCCAATGTATGCTTTGATCTTGCCCCACTAATTCTTTCTCCCCAAAGCTCTAGAGAACCCCAGGTTTGATCTGCATGCTCAGTGAGAATTCATTCATGTCCATGATATTTTCATAAAGAAGAAGAAAGACAATGCAGAGCCCAGGGGTGGGACCTACCCAGCCAGCCCTTGCATCTCTCCTGGCTGGGTTGAGCTATCACTGAACTGACTTTGTTAGGCAAATGTGTGCCACTGTGCCAAAGAGATGCTAAATTCCATGCTCAGACAGATTGGGGAGTGTGGCTAGGGTCAAATGATTCCTCAGGCTGTATATGCCAGGAATATAAAATTGGTTAATTTATTTTTGGATCGTTTAATTTCTGAGACAAGAATCCAAACTTCAATAACTTTTCCTTGAGGAACATGACTTAAGTGTTGCATTATATTAAAGCACTCAAAATGTTCTCTCGTGAATACAGTACGGTCATTGTGACGTGGCTGTAGTGATGATGAGCAGGCTGTCCTATCATTGCAGCCCTACTTCATCCCTCAGTCAGTGAAAGACTATTACTCACCCTAAAGTTACATACTGTACACACAGACACAGCATTGTGAAGACCACTTTGTTGAATATAGGCCACTTCCAAAATTACAGTCAACATTCCTAAAAGCAAATAAAACAAATCATTCTACACATTGCTTCTTTAGTGCAAAGCCTTTGAAAACAACCTTATTCAGAAAAGTGGTGCTCTGCATTTGGCTAGCTATTACTCTAGTCATGCGAGATCCATCTATAAGAAGTAAGGAAGGAACAAATTAAGAGTGGAAATATAATAATTTGGAAATTATATTTGGATCCTATGAGTTTAACCAAATGTTCGCTGACAACTGCTACAGACCAATATTTAATGAGCATTCTAATCATTTCAAACCTTATACTGTTCTTTGTAAAGGAAATAAATTCTCTAATACCACTGCTATCTCCTCTAGGTAAATTGTTTAGTGTGAGTCTATCCAAGGCCTGTGATTGCTACCTCCTAACTCTGCCACACACGCCCAGGCACTCTGAGAGCTATACAGGACTGGGTGCACTTGAAAAAGTTCAAACAGCACTTCTCTGTGAGGTCTTGTTCAGAAGACCACAGAATCCACCAGAAGTGAACTTCCAAAACATTTTTCCACACTGAAGATGATAAATGGAACTCACATGATCACAAATTCTACAGAGGCCACAAAATGTTAGAATAAACTGACCTTTAGGGTTAGTGATTCATTAATACCTAAAATATATTTTTGTGTCTTAGTAAAATTAGCATTACTTCATCTGATAAAGGAATAAATCTACTTATAAAACTGGACTTTTGAATAGATTCAGAGCTTCTTTCTCAGATTTTCTTCTTAAATCAGCAAACTCATTTGAGGTAAAGCAGGAGCACCTATGTAGTTTGAAAATATTTTCTTTAGCTGTTGCAAATTAACTGATTAATTCATACTCAATGCAGGAACACTGTATCAGTTCACACCAGACCCTGAGAGGGCACAGAGAAATCTGACAAGAGCAAAACCAGGAGTGTTCCCACTCTTACTTTCTCTATAGGGAACATTAAAATTGTAGATACATATAATAAATGTATACTACACCACGAGCATCTTTAGCAGTGTTGTTGAAGGACATATTACAACAATGTTTTAAACCACAAATGGTAGGGGCACCTGGTTGGCTCAATGGGTTGAGCGTCTGGCTCTTGGTTTTGGCTCGGGTCATGAGCTCAGGGTCATGGGGTCAAGCCCCCCCACGGAGCCCCACATTGGGTCCTGCAGTCAGTGGGGAGTCTGCTTGAGATTTTCTCCCTCCCTCTGACCTTACCCCCGCCGCCCGCCCCCCATGCTCACCTGTGTGCTCTCTCTCTCTCTCAAATACATAAATCTTAAGAAAATAAACTGCAAACGCTAAACACCCTATTTCAAATACTCTAATTTATGAATTAATATCTGTGATTTAACAATGGCTCTTTACCACAGTGATTGGAGAACAGTCTACTTTTTTGCCAATTTTATGAGTACTTTCCTTAACTAACTCTACAATGACATAACGCTTACATGCTTTTTTAGAAAATGTACTGTACACAGTTATAAGACTATAGAACTAAGCTTAATCATACTTTAATTAGAAAACTCAAGTTTCTATTATGTTTCTGTTAAAGGAAAAACTGTGTTACTATCATACTTTTAATGTAATGACTCTCGCTCAAGATTATGAAAAATTTGAATAACTTCTCTCAAGACCATTTCATTTCAAATTTATAAAACTTGTTTAGTCAGCTGACCAGAAAGAAAGGAAATAAAAGGAAAATATTTACCCAGATGATGTAGAGAATGTTCACACGAATTCAATGAATAGTTCTCTTGGTTGTTCTGTTTCATCCTTTACTGGGCCCAAACCAATTTTATATCCGAGCTTAAATGAGCTTCTTCAATTCTTCTTCCAATAAGGCTCTGTCACTCCCATCTCCGGGTCAGGGAGTACTCACCTCTCTGCAGAGTACTTTGTCTTTGGTTCCGTCCTGCTCATCCAAGGACCACCAACACAGCCATTTTGAGAAGGGGATGTAATCACTCTGCTGTTTTTACTCACAGGCAACACTGTTTTCTGATTAGGCTTGCCGCCATCATATCCAGTGGTAATGTCCTGTATACGCAACAAAACAAGTGTCCCATACAATTTTGTATATTCTTTTGGAGAATAAAAACTGTGAAGCCTTTCAAATACACTTTTGATGTTAGTTGGATCACAACACAATAAATAAGAAATCTTTGAAATATGATAACCATATTTTTCATAAATCTTAATCAGTTGCTGTTTCCATGTTATATTCATGGTTTCCAGTAAGACCATCTCCGAACAACAGCGGTCGTACTCCACTTATCATTATGCAAACGGAAGTTCCACACAGAAACCAACCAACTCTTCAAATGCAAAAGGATTTCTTTCCCATTTTCCAGGAGGCCTTTGTCCCCCTGCTAGTTTTTTTTTTAAGATTTTATTTGAGAGTGAGAGACAGAGAGAGCATGATGGGGTTGGGGGGGCAGATGGAGAGGGAGAAGCAGACTCCCCCCAGAGGATGGAGCTGACGACACGGGGCTCGATCCTGGAACCTTGGGATCATGACCTGAGCTGAAGGTAGACGTTTAACTGACTGAGCCACCCAGGCACCCCATCCTGTTCCCCTCCAGTTTTATTGAGAAATAATTGACATACATTGTTGTATATGTTTAAGGTGTGCAGCAGGGTGGTTTGATTTACATCGATTGTGAAATGATCACCACAGTTGATTCAGCCAACATCCATCTTCTCAATATGGATACAATAAAAAGAAAATAAAAGGAAAGAAAGGAGAGACATGTTTTCCGTGGGATAAGAACTCCTAGGGCTTACTCTCTCCTTGTATCTTGCTGCAGTCATCAGGTTGCAACAGAGACCTCCATGAACATCCAGTCCAATGTCCATCCCCTAGCCAAGCTGCTGACATGACAGCATTCCCGTGGCCAGTCTCCCGAAGTGGTCACTGCCATCAGGATCTGTGGCGAGCACTATCTAGGCATTGTTGTCTCTGCCAGTCTCACAGAAAGTTCCAGCACTGAATCTCCTTCTTCAGGCTTTGGGCATTTAACCGTAGACAATTTGCTCTTTTGTTTGGGGATTGTTTAGTTGTTTAGTTAAAAGGATACAATCCAGGAAGAGACAGATGGAAGAGATGGATAGGGCAAAGTATGTGGGGGAATGGCTGTGGAGCTTCGCGTTCTCTCAAGACCCCCACCCTCCCAGCACTGCCATGAGCTCACCAACCTGGAAATCCTCTGATTTCCATGTGCATTTCCCTAAAGGCTAGTGATGTTAAGCATATTTTCATGTGCCGACTGCCATTGACATATCTTCTCTGGTGGTCTGTTCAAATCTTTTACCTTTTGTAAGTTTTTCATTGTCTTTTTATTTTAGAGTTTTGAGAGTTCTTTTTATATACCGAAAATAAGTCCTCTATCAGATATATGTTTTGTAAATATTTTCTCCCAGTCTGTGGCTTTTTTTATTTCTCTAAATAGTGTCTTTTTAAATTTTGATTAAGTTCAATTAATGTGTTCTTTTGTAGATCATTCTCTTGGTGTCGTATCTAAGAAATTTTTGCTTAACTTAATGTCTCAAAGATTTTCTTTGATGTTTTCTTCTAGAAGTTTGAGAGTCTTAGGTTTTACATTTAGGTCTATGGTCCCTTTGAGTTAATTTTTATTGATGGTAAACTATGGATTGATGCTCATTTTTTTTGTATGTGTATATCTAGTTGTTGAAAAGACTCTTCTTTCTCTCTGTGGCTTCATATCTCTGAAGAAAATCGGTTGTCCGCATATGTATAGTTCTACTTTTGAGCTCCGTTTTGTTCCTTTGAACAAGTTTACTTGACACTATCACCATACTATCTTACTATGTACAGCTTACAAGAGGTCTTGAAATTAGGTAGTGTGCATCTTTCAAATGTTTTTTCAAAGCCGTTTTGGCTATTTTAGGTCCTTAGCATTTCTATGTGAATTTTAGAATGACCTTATTGACTTATAAAACAAATCCTGCTGGAATTTTTTTGTGATTATGTTGAATCTATAGATCATTTAAAAAAAAGATTTTTTTTTATTTTAAGTAATCAACATGGGGCTCGAACTTACTACCCCAAGGTCAATAGTCACATGTTCTACTGACTGAGCCAGCCAGGAGCCCCAATTCTATAGATCAATTTGAGGAGACATGGCATCTCAACAATATCGAGTCCTCTGAACTATTAACGCAGTGTATCTTTCCAACAAAATCTTTTTAAGACTTGTTTAATTTCCCTTGGCAATGTTTTAGTCTAAGTGTGCAGGTCATTTGTCAATATTTTGTCAAAATTATTCCTAAGAATTTCATCTTTTGATATTATTATAAATGTTATTTAATTTCAATTTTCAATTATTCATTGCTAGTATATAGAGATATAATTATTTTCTGTGTATTAATTATGCATCCTGAAACCTTGGTGAACTCACTTATTGATTCTATCTGACTTTTTTTTTTTTAAGTAAGCTCCATGCCCAGCATGGAGCCCAATCTGGGGCTTGAACTCATGACCCCGAGATCAAGACCTGAGCTGAGATCAAGAGTGGGACGCTTAACCAACTGAGCCTCCCAGGTGTCCCTCTAGCAGCCTTTTTTTATTGAAGTATCATTGACACAATGTTATGTTAGTTTCAGTTGGACAACATAGTGATTCGACAAGTCTGTATGTTGTGTTCATCACAAGTGTAGCTGCCACCTGTCGCCATGTGATACTATCACAGTATCACTGACTGTATTCGCTGTGCTGTACCTTTCATCCCTATGACTTACTTATCCCATAAATGGAAGCCTGTATCTCCCACTTCTCTTCACTCATTTTGCCCTGCCCCCTAGCCCCACCCCTCTGGCAACCATCAGTTCACTCTCTGTATTTATGAGTCTGTTTCTGCCTTTTGTTTTTAGATTCCACATGTAAGTGATATCATATGTTATTTGTCTTTCTCTGACTTATTTCACTTAGCATAATACCTTCTATGTCCATCCATGTTGTCGCAGATGTCAAGATCCCATTACTTTTTATGGCAGAATAACATTCCATTGTGTTTATACACCACATCTTTATCCATTCATCAGTCAGTGAACACTTGTGGTGCTTCCATATCCTGGCTATTGTAAATAAAGCTGCAATAAACATGCGGGTGCATATATCTTTTTGTTTTCTTCAGGTAAATACCCAGTAGTGGAATTACTGGATCACATGTTATTTCTAACTTTTTGAGGAAAGTCTGTACTGGTTTCCACAGTATACCAATTTACATTCCCACCAACAGTGCACAAAGGTTCCCTTTTCTCCACATCCTTGCCAAAACTTGTTATTTCTTGTCTTTCTGATTTTAACTATTCGGACAGGTGTGTGGTGACATTTCATTATGGCTTTGATTTGCATTTCCCTGGTCATTAGTGATATTGAGCATCTTTTCATGTGTCTGTTTACCATCTCTAGCAGGCTTTTTGTAGATTCCTTTGGGTTTCTACGTAGAAAACAAGTCATCTGTGAATAAGAGGGTTTTATATAATTTTTTCCCAAACTGGATGCCCGTCTGCATTTTTCCTTCCTCTTTTCCTTCCTGCCTTCTTGCATTGGCCAGACCTTCAGAACAATGTTGACTGCAATTTTGAGAGTGGAGGGCATATAATTAAGCCTTTCATCCTTAAGTACAATGTTAGTAGTGAAGTTAAGTGTTGAGCATGATTTTTCTTCACAGATATCCTTTATTAGGTTAAGGATATTCCCTTCTACCCCTACATTGCTAGGAAATTTTTATTTATCTTTTCAATATCAAGAATGAATGTTGGATTCTGTCAGATACGTTTTCTGCATCTATTGAAGTGGTCATCGAAATTTTCTGTTTTACTTTGTTAATCTGGTGAATATACTGACTTCTTTTTCTAAATAAACTTTTATTTCAGAATTTTAGATTTACAGTAAAGTTGCAAAGTAGTACAGAGTTCCCACATGCCCTTCACCCAGTTTCAACTGGATTGAAACAGTTGATAGGTTCCCCTGGATTCGACAGTTGATAGGTTCCCATGTCGTTAAAATCTTACATTACCACGGTATGTATGTCAAAATTAAGAAATCAACACTTGTACATTATTATTAGCTAAACTCCAGACTTTATTAATATTTTTCCAATTTTTCCATGATCGTCGTTTTCCTGTTCCAAGGTCCGATCCAGGGTACCACATTGCTTCTATGTTTCAGGTCTCGTTAATCTCTTGTGCTCTGTGATAGTTGCTCAGTGTTGCTTTGACTTTATATGGCCTTGACAGTTTTGAGGAATACTGATTAGATGTGTTGTAGAATGTCGCTCAATTTGAATTTTTTAATGTTTTTCTCATGGTTATTCGGATTATGAGTTTTTCAAAGAATTCCATGGAGATGAAGTACCCTTCTCTTCACTCCTATGGGGGAGTCCATGGCGTACACGTGACATCAGGGATGAAACTAAACCTTGGTCCCTTGGGCAGGGTAGTGTTTTCCAGGTTCATTCACTGTTCCCTCTCCATCCTTTATTCTTTGAAATTGAGTTGCTCTGTTTAGCGCACACTTGGGGGTGGTGTTGATGAAGTGTCAGCTCCTGCGAGGTGTGGTATCTCCATATACTACTTAGAATTCTTCTGGGGCACCTGGGTGGTGCAGTTGGTTGGGCGTCCGACTCTTGGTTTGGGCTCAGTTCGTGATCTCAGGGTCGTGGATTCTAGCACCTCGTCAGGCTCTGTGCTCAGAGGGGAGTCTGCTTGAGGATTCTCTCCCTCTGCCCCTCCCACTTGTGCTCTCTCTCTCTAAAATAAATAGATAAATCTTAAAAAAATTATAATTCTGAGGCGGAGCAAGATGGCAGAGGAGTAAGAGACCTAGATTTCATCTGGTCTCAGGAATTCAGCTGATTAGGGATCAAAACATTCTGAACACCTATGAACTCAACAGGAGATCAAAGAGGAGAGTAGCAACAACTATGTGAACAGAGAAGCGACCACTTTATGGAAGGTAGGACGTGCGGAGAAGTGAATCCAAGGTGATATTCGGGAGGATAGATGGCGGGGGAGGGGCCTCCGCCAGCCACTTCTGGCAAGTGATAGAGTCGCGGAGCACAAAATCGGAAATGTTAGAAGTCGGCTCCACTGAGGGAGGTCGCTGCAGTGGCTAACCAGGGGGTGGAATCCTCCCGGGACAGTGTGGTATCAGGACCCTTGGGGTCACAGAAAGACCGGGAGAGCCTGAATGCACCAGAGCTCCCAGGTATCAGAGCGGGGAAGCCGGCTGCAGAGACGGAGCTGAGGCGTGGGCTCTCAGCTTGGGGTTGCCATAAACTGATCCGAGGCCCAGTCGGGCCACTGCTCCTGCAGCAGGGACCCAACAGGTGGCAGATCCGGGGAGACTCCCCTTCCTTCCCGGGGAGGAGCGGCGCGGGAGCGCACCGCAGGGATCTACTGTGTTTGGAGACTCCA
>NW_027397735.1:0-19017 GCF_003265705.2 Callorhinus ursinus
CCTCAATGAGATACCACCTCACACCCGTCAGAATGGCTAAAATTAACAAGCCAGGGAACGATAGATGTTGGCGGGGATGTGGAGAAAGGGGAACCCTCCTACACTGTTGGTGGGAATGCAAGCTGGTGCAACCCCTCTGGAAAACAATATGGAGGTTCCTCAAACAGTTGAAATTAGAGCTACCATTTGATACAGCAATTGCACTTCTGGGTATTTACCCCAAAGATACAAATGTAGGGACCCAAAGTGGTACGTGCACCCCAATGTTTATAGCAGCAATGTCCACAATATCCAAACTGTGGAAATTGCCAAGATGTCCATCGACAGATGAATGGATAAAGAAGATGTGGTATATATACACAATGGTATATTATGCAGCCATCCAAAGGAATGAGATCTTGCCATTTGCAACGACGTGGATGGGACTGCAGGGTGTTATGCTGAGTGAAATATGTCAATCAAAGAAAGACATTTATCATATGACCTCACTGATATGAGGAATTCTTAATCTCAGGAACAAACTGAGGGTTGCTGGAGTGGTCGGGGGTGGGAGGGATGGGGTGGCTGTGTGATGGACATTGGGGAAGATATGTGCTATGGTGAGCACTGTGAATTGTGTTAGACTGTTGAATCACAGATCTGTACTTCTGAAACAAATAACGCAACATGTTGTAAGAAAAAAGAAAAAGAAGAAGATAGCAGGAGAGGAAGAATGAAGGGGAGTAAGTCAGAGGGGGAGACGAACCAGGAGAGATGATGGACTCTGAAAAACAAACTGAGGTTTCTGGAGGGGAGGAGGGTGGGGGGATGGGTTAGCCTGGTGATGGGTACTGAGGAGGGCACATTCTGCATGGAGCACTGGGTGTTATGAACAAACAATGAATCATGGAACAGTACACCAAAACAAATTATGTAATATATGGTGATTAACATAACAATAAAAATTTAAGAAAAAGCAGGGCCAGGGGCAGGGGCAATTGGAGGGACAGGGTCAGCAGTAGTGGCAGATGCAGGATCCATGGCAGGAGGAGGTACAGGATCTGTGTCAGGGGCAGGAACGGGACCAATGGCAGGGGCAGGGGAAGGGGCAGCGGCTCTGGCAGGAGTAGGGACAAGGACAGGAGCAAAGGTAGGATCTGGGTCAGGGACAGTGGCTCTGGCAGGGGCAGGAGCAGGAACAGGGGCAGGGTGCAGAACAAGCGCACAGGCAGGGGCAGGGGCTGGGGCAGGGGCAGAAGCAGGTGTAAGGGAAGGGGCAGGATCCAGGTCAGGATCTGGGTCCGAGGCAGGGGGAGTGGCTGGGGTGAGAGAAGGTGGAGTGGCAGGAACTGTAGAAGGGGCAGGGGCGGGGGCTGTCGCAGGAGCAGGTGCCAGTTCTTCCTGGACAGCGCCAGGCTCTCCGTGGGCAGGTGCCGGGTCCCATGCCGGCTCCTGGTCTCCTCCTGAAGTCACTGCAGGCACCAGCCCTCCCTCCAGATCCGGCTCTAGCTCCTCAGGTGGTGGAGCAGCTGTGAGAGGAGAAAAGCTCACCCACATGCCTGCTCTCTGTGGGCCTTTGCAGAGACAGAGCCCAGGCCAGGGTCTCCCAGAGAAGCCACAGCCAGGAAGGAACCCTCACGGAGACGTCTCCCCAACTGCAGTCCACTGCTGTGTGCTTTGTGCCCAGTCGTTGCTCCTGGCAACGCAACAGCCTCTGGGGGCTCCTCCCTGTGAGGCCAGCACTGATCTGTCCCCACACACCACAAACACATAGCCCCAACATTCTCACCCTCGGCCTCGTCCTCCGTGGTCTCCGGCTCCTGGACCACTGTCCGGTGGACAACCACCTGGCACCGGACAGTGGTGTGGGTGGTGTAGGAGGTCTTCCCCTACAATCCCCGGCACCTGCTTCTGGGGACCCCTGTGGGTCACCCCCTCTGTGGAGGAGATGGAGTGTGTGTCCACCAGCCTCCTCTCCATGTCCTCCGTGCCTTCTGCAAAGACAGTTACCGGTAACCAGCCCTGAAGCATCACAGCCCTGCCTGGCCATCCGACCTGTCCTCCTCTCCAGACCCCTGGTGCTCCCAGATCAGACACAGACCTGTGAGTGCACCGCCCTGCATCCGGGATGCGGTGACCCATCCTTGCATGGCTATATGGATAAACCTCGGGCAGAATGGTAGCCCCCACACACACCATCCCACACAGCCAGGTTGACCTTGAAGATGACCCGCCCACTGGTTTTCTGAACCCTCATCAGCCTGCTCCTGCTTGGGGTGGCCCCAACCTGCATGACCCCTCTTTACACACCCATACACCCACCCACACACACACAGACACACACCCCCATGCACACATGTGCAGCCACACACACACTCACACACAGACACAGGCACGCACACACACAGACACACACAGTCACACACACACACACACACACACACACACAGGGAGGGCACCTGGGACTACACAGGTCATCAGAGTGAGTGGGGCTGAGTGGCCGGCTCTGGGCCTCATGGTGTCACCTTTCTGTCCTTCTGGCCAAATGGCCAGACGCGGTGGGCAGCCATGACATGAAATCCCCAGCGGGAGACAGCATCTGCAGGGTGTGGCTTCTTCTGCCTGCAGCCTCCGTACCTCAGAAAGCAACATGCGAACATCTTGGTTTGAAGATCTCCAAAGAAATGACCTGGGCAGCGGGTTGTCTGTGGAATGTGGGTGCCTGGTTACCAGGCTTCCAAATTCTGTTGGGCTCTCTTGTCAGGGAAATGAGTTCACCACTGACTGGTGTCCCCTTACCCAAATTCCTCCTCACACAAGAGCCCCCCAGGTGCCCCCCTCCCCCCGCTGCTCAATGCTCATTCTCCCCCCATGCCCCATTCACACAGTGACACCAACACAACACACCCACAGCCCCCAGGAGGCCTGAGTGCAGCTGGTGTCTCTGCTGTGATGGCACAGACCTGGGTTCAGACGTGGTTCCTGTGCGTGCCCAGAGCTGTGACCCTGGACAGACCCTGTGCCTCTCAGGGCCTCCCCAGGCTCCCCATGTGCACATCGGTGTAGTCTGGCTTCTACTTCTAGTTACACCTTTGGGGGTAGGACCTCTACATATGTTCCATACCTGCCTTCACCTGGAAGCTGGTGCATACTTGGCAGTGCAAGGATGAGCCAGGAGCTGGGTTTGGCATGGAACACAGCTCAAAGGGGCATGGGTCTGCTCTGGGGTCCAGGCAAAGCCACCCCCCTCCTGCTTGTGTCCCAGCCCCCGTGGGAAGGTAGTAATGAACTGATTCTGACCTTGTCCTCTCACAACACAGACTTCCAGAAGCTCTCATTAGGGTTAGACTCAGGTCCCAGGGCCTCGTCTGTGCCAGTGTGATGGGCAGTCCCCACAGTGGTCCCTGGCACCCCTGAATCCTGGTCACACATCCCAGTGGAATCCCCTCCCCTCCAGGTTGGATGGCCTGTGTGACTGCGTTCTCAGGAATGGAATGGCACAAAATGCTGGGATGTCATTGCCAAGCTGGTGGAGGAAAGTCTATGACTTCTCCTGGTTCCCTCTGTCCTGTGTTCATTCTCTGTCTCCTTCTCTGTCTCTGTGTCTGTGTCTCTCACAGGAGCAGGATCTGTGGGTTCCGTGGTCGATGTCAGAATCCTCAGAAGCCTCCCTTTTCCCTGTTGCTCTCTCCGTTCCTGGTGCTCCATTCCTTCCTAATGTCTCCTCACCCTGACCAGAGCAGTGATTCTGGATACTCTTCCAAATGGGGACCCTGAAGTTGCAACAAGGATGGCCCTTACCTTGGTCTCCAGACTGGTGGCCGAGTGCTCTGCCACGTTCTGTGTACCCAGGTCCTCAGGCCCCCAAGCCCCAAGTCTGTCCTCTGCTGAGAAGGACCTTGAGGGAATAGAAAGCATTTTCCCAGGACTAACAGCACAGTGGGTCAGGGATGGAGATCCAAGGCCAACAGTCTCTTCTACAAGCATGTGGGACCTTTGGGAACTGCATGTCTGCAGCCCAGGTAACAGAAGAATAAGCAGAATTCTTTTGGCCTATAGACACTCTGGGCTTGGGGGAGGGTATCTCTTCCTACTCCAAGTTCCCAGGGTGGTGGTGGACACAGAAACCCAGACTCTGTCTTCTCCCAGTTCCCTGGCAAACCCCTGGGCCCCTTGGGGACCACTGACCATCAACCTGTCCTGTCTCCCCTCCCCCTGCTCTGAATCTGGGTCCTTGCCAGGAGGCCTGATGCCCTGCCCCATGGCCCAGCTGTCTCCAACCTCTTTCTTCTTTCCCCCTTTTCCTCAACCTCGCTCCCTTGGTGTCCTCCCCTTCTGACCCCCAGCTGGGCAGTCAGAGTGGTGTGTGTGGGCGGGTGGGTGTGCAAGTGTGCATGCCTCTATGTGCATCGGAATGCCAAGGTCATGTCCCCACATGGGACGCGGTGGGTAGCTATCCCCGAGGATTTAAGGGGCTCTCACCCCACAGCAAACCTCATGGGAGGGTTGGGGCAGGCCTAGGACTGGAGAGCAGCCCTGCCCCTGGGCTCTGCACCCCTATTTGTCTTGGGCCATTCCCGGCCTCTCTTAACCCAGGTTCCCAACTGTCCCAGAGGTTTGGACATGGAAACGCTTGAACGTGGCTGCTTCTCTAGCGGTAGTTGGGGGACAGGTGCACCAGGCACACAGGCCTCCCGACCGAGAAGGCCAGCCAGGTGTGTCATGTCCATTTGTGCAAAGGTGACCTGCACTGAGCATCTGTACAGTGACCCAGCCCTGCGGCGGATGTACACGGGACCCATGGCTCTGCACCTGATGGGTCCCCCATGTTCCCTCACCACTGCCAACTGCTCTGTGGCCCCAAAGTCCACTGGGCCCCACAACCACGGCCACCCTGTGCGGCAGGCCTTAGCGTGCAAAGCCAGGTGGTTAGGATATCTGTAGACGCAAAGGTAATTCAATATCCCCCACCGAGCTGGAATGCATTCCAGTCTGCTGGAATGCAAACTCCCTCTCAAGGTCCAGGTAACTGCTGGACTGGGCCAGAGGACCTGGAGGCACCAGTGGAGGCTGACTCAGGACAGGGAGAAAATCAGTCTGCCCCTTCCCCTTCTCCTCTCCTCCTTTTGCCTTGTCTTCCTGGCAGGACCTGGGATGGACGTCCAACCTGTCCCTGGATGCAGCCCTGGCTGGAGTCAGAGTGGTCGGAGGGAGGTTGGCGTGGAGGGGCCCACCAGCAGGATTCCCATGTGCGGGGACCATTACTATAATGAGGGACCCCGTAGGCATTCAGGGATTTCAGCCATTTGTAGACATGAGTCGTGGCCCCAGGACTCGGCCCCTGCCCCATCCTTCACCCTCTACAAGGACCTGCATCCTCCACAGCGCAGTCCTTGCCCACAGCCAGTCCTCCCTCTGGCCCCAGGAAATCCATCTGCTCCAGGGGCTGCGAAAACTTTACAAGCTGGAGCTGCGCCAGCCAAATGGGGCCTGGTTCCTGGTCCTGTAGCCCCACATTGAGGAGAGGTGAGACCAGGCAGGAGCGGGAGAGGGCAGAGTGGACTCTCCCTAGGATCCATGGCTTCCTGGTCATCACAGACCCTGCTGTGTGCTGGCCCCTAGGGCACCCAGACTTTGCTCCTGAGCAGGCTCTGTGAGAGAGACTAGAATATGGCTCCTGCTAGCTCACATTGTGTCACTCTGTCCTGTATCTACAGCCTGTCCCACCAGCTGGATTCCCCTACTAATCGGCCAGCTCACCTTCAGGGTCAAGAACAGGCCATCATGAAGCTCAGGGGCAGGTGCGTGGCTGGGCAGGCAGGGGAGGGCTCGCTCTGTGCTCAGGGAGTCTCTGGCTGGGCTACTAGGGGCTCTGGAGGGCTGGCCTTCAGGTTTCACTGCTGACCAGATCTGGGTTAGGCTGAGGGTTAGGTTTAGGGTGAGGGTGAGGGTGAGGGGTTAGGGTTAGGTGAGGTTTAGGGTGAGGTTTAGGGTTAGGGTTAGGGTTTAGGGATAGGGTTTAGGGTTAGGTTTAGGTTGAGGGTGAGGGTTAGGGTTAGAGTTAGGGTTTAGGGTTAGGGTTTAGGGTTAGGGTTAGGGTTATGGTTAGGTTTAGGGTTAGGGTTATGTGATGATGGCTCCTGATACTCCAGTAAAGATATATAAGACCTACTCGATATTCAGTTGAAGGGCATGTGACCTCCTAAAAGTTATGTGAGCTGAGAAAGTGTGACAATCAGGTAGAATTTCAGTAGGAGAATAAAGCTCATTTAGCAATCTGAAAACTCATAACACTCAGGAAGAGGCTATGAGGTGTCCTAACACGCAGGCAGAGAAGGGACAACCTCTTAATGCTCAGATTGTCTGGTGGAGAACTTACAGTCAGCGAGGAGGGAATACTGCCATTCATGCAGGTGGAGGTGTGACATCCTCACACTCCTACAGGAATGTGAAACTTCTTAATATGCAGTTATGTGAGGTGAGCATTTGTCATCCTTGAGTCGGTGAGATGCCATCTCCTGATAATCAGAATAAATGAAACCTGAGGATATTAAGGTGATTGTGGTGAGAATTCCTGACCCTCAGGTATAGGAGACACATCTTCTGCATGTAGGTCCCAGAGAGGAGACCTGGAGACACTCAAGTTGGAAACATCAGACCCTGTGATACTCAGCAGTGAATAGAAAGGTGGGCTTTGTAGTCGAAATTAGAGAAATTCATAGTGGCTCTTTGAAAAGTGTGCTCACAATATGTACTTGGAAGAGGGAAAGACAATTTGCCCTACACAATGTTAAGGATCGATTAATCTGGTGAGCCCGATACCCTGTGACAATTGACATGCTGCATCATCTTGACAGAGAGGGACAGAACTGCCCCTCAACCTAGGATTTGGAACAGGAACTGTGGTTGCAACTTGCATGAGGGGCAGACCCTGACACTGCACAAAACTGGATCCTCAGATGATACGTAACCTAAGAAGTGTAAATAGGAATGAAGATCGTGGCGTTGGGACAGAGGGAAGGAGCTGCACATGAGCCCCCATCACCCTAAGGGTGCAGAGGAGCCTGTACAGAAAGCTGGCATCTTGTTTCAGTCTGAACCGGTTAAGCTAAAGGGCTCCAGCCTGGCCGGACTATTGGGGGGTGTGGGGCGATGTAGCAATCCTGATTGGTCAGGAGGCCACAGAGCTTTGTGAGGGCACTGGGATTCCAGGGCAGGCTGAGCAGGGGCATGATAGAGATGCTGCCAACTGCCATTCTCTTGGCCTTGGCAGTGGCTGTGGTTGCCAAAGATAATGACACGTGTCAATAAGTGTCAGGGACAGGTCCGGGGGTTGGAAAGAGTGTCTTCTGAATAGCAAGCCCCACCCAGACTTCCTCTGTCTAGGGCTAGGAAGGAGGCCAAGCTTGGGCCTTAGCAGTCCCCTGGGTCTCACGGGTGTGACCCACATCCCCAACTCAGACCATACTTGCTCCCAGCTTCATCAGCCGAGAGACCGAAGGGCTGACCCCTGGGCTCATATGCCTCCCGTAGCAATGACGCTATGTTCCTTCCCTCACCTAGAGGCTGACCTCACTGCCTCTTGCACATGAAGTCCCAATTTTTAGAAACCCCTTTCTTCCCACAGATACTGAGGTGCACCAACTGTGGCTGACCCCAAAGAACCCAGGTTATTGTCATGGCTTCTTCTAGGGTCCTGCCTCCACCTTAGACTCTGACAACCCCAAGGTACCACCAAATTCTTGTGGTCTCTCCCCAGTTCCCAGAACTTCCACCCCTGGACCCCCGCTGCTCCCCACACCTGAGATCACTGGACCTGCCTTGGCTACTCTCCCTCCTCCTGCTACAATCCAACCCCACACTGCAGCCCCAAGACGCCTGTGGCTGTTTTCTGAGTCTCCCAGCCAAAAATGGCTCTAAGGACGTCAAGCCATTACAACTCTCTCTCTCCACCTCTAGCCTCCCCCTCTTCCTCAGGATCTCCCATATTTCTAGGGCCCTATCATCGGTCCTGCTTCCTATGGAGCCTTCTTTCCTTGCCTTGGGGCTACACCCACAAGACCCCAGAAATCATATTCCTCAAAACCAGTTCCTGAAGCCTGCAGCTTCCTGCTTCCCTACCGCCCTGACAGCGCCTCTCTTCAGCAGCTTCCCCTCGGACCCTCCACACTCCCGGTTGCCCCACTTTGCTCAGCCCCCTAGCCCTGATTCCCCCATCGTGTAGGTGCGAGGACAGGCTGTGCCTCTTCTTGGTTTGAACTGTGCCCCTGGTCTCTCCCCATTGTCCCCTGTGGGTTACAGTTCAGGCAGAAACCACCGGGAAGGGGCTGTATCGACGGAGGGCAGGATGCAACAATCGGGGTCTGTCCCTGGATGGTCAGCCTCCAGGTATTCATGTCCCATAATAAGCGAAGGTACCATGTGTGCGGAGGCACCTTGGTGAAATCCCATTGGCTGCTTACTGATGCCCACTGCTTCGTCTCCAAAAAGTACGTGTTCGAGCGTGTGGAGAGAGGTCTTCAGAAAGGCTCTTCCCAGAAAGGGACATTCTTCAGGGCTCTCTGTGCGCAGTATCCCCGGGGCTCTGGGCCTTGTGGCAACCAGATTGTGAGTGGGTGGGCCCAGGCCCTTGCTGAGGGAGGAATCTGAGGATCACGGTCACCAGAGGTTTCTGTCGAGCCCGTCATTTCTGAGGATGACCAGGCTTGCCTCTGTGCCCTCAGAAAATTACATGACTGGTGACTGATTTTTGGATCAAGGTAAATTTTGTATGGGAACGATAAGCCAGCAAAGCCGCCTCAACAGGAGAGATATGTCGAGAAATTCATCACTCATGAGAAATAAATCCTGATTAGAGCAGAATGACATCACTCTCATGAAGATCACCCCTCCCTTTCCCTGTGGACAATTCATTGGAAAGGGCTGCCTCCCCCAATTTAGGGCCTGCCCACCTGGAGTTCCCCAGGCCTGCTGGGTGGATGGCTGGGGATTCATGAAAGAGAAAGGTGAGTATGGGAGGGGCTCTCACAGGGGTAGGGGCACTGCTTGTCATTCCCTCAGTGGTCTCTGAAGTGCAGGGGCCATATGTGGTGCCTAGTAGCAATGTCCACCAGAATGCGGGACACTGTCCCCTTTTAGAGCGGGAGAAACTGGCTTCCGAGTCCCCTGTCCACAACCTCACCACTGAGGGCTCGTGTGGTCGCCGGGTGGAAGGTTGCATGCAGGCCCAGGAGAACCTGGGCATTTTTCGAATGGGGTATGGGCTGTGGCTCTATCTGGGGACTGGAACCCCAGTTGCTACCTTCTGGAAATGGAGGATTGTCCCCTGAAACGGCACTTGGAGAAGAGCTCGAGATGGGGTTTTGTGGTTGCGGGCCAACTCCTCTCTTCTCTGGACATCCATTTCCCCATCTGTGAGAGCAAGGGCTATGTCACGTGGTCTGTGAGCTCTGAGAATCCAGAGCCCAGCCCTCCACGCCTCAGGTAACCTCTGCTCCCCACTGTCGCTGATCACAATGCAAGAATCCCCCCTCCCCATCCGAGTGACTTCGTTTTCTCTGGAGAGAGGGGACAGGGTTCTTGGCAGGCCAGCAGTGGGCAGCATGGGTTTGACGAGTAGGTTAGGCCTTTCAGCTTTCCACAGGTGATGACTTGGACTTTTTACCCAGTCACATTGGGAATGAGAAGAGAGACAGAAAGCTCTTCTGGCCCTTGATAATGGAAAATTGATGGCTCCTAATTAAAGGCACTTCAGTCATTTGGGGTTCAAAACTCAGAATTTTCTGGTGGCAAAACCTGGTAGTTTCAGTATGATTCCAGTAACTCTTCTTCCCTCTCCAAGGCTGCCCCCCTTCTCTGATTGGGTTGCTTCTCCTCCCGGGCACCCCTATTTTCACTGGCCTCTGCTGGCCCTTCCCTCCCTGACCTGGGTTATCAACCTATGTCTGGCAATTGATGTCCATAGCTCAGCTGAGGCCTCTAGAGCATTCTTCTTGTCCCAACCCCTCGGCCTACCCTGCTCTGCCCACCCACCCAAACATGTGCGCAGTGTCCCAGGGTTCTTGGAGTCCCTGGGGGGGCTGATCACAGGGTTCGCATCTACACTCCCACCCCTACCACCACCTTTGCTGCCCTGTCTCTCAAAAGGAATATAGGGTCCAGCTACACCCTGAACATCACACAAGGCCTCTTTATTTCTAGAATCCTCCTCAACTAGTGGGATTTCTACCATCTTCTGGTGAATCCACCCCCCCCGGTAAGGCCAAGTCTTAAATAAATCCCCAGGCTCCAAATTTCTGTGACATTCTTGCAGACCTTCCTTTTCCTATCTCCTCCTTGAGCCCATATGCTTCTGGGGTAGTCCTCATTTTCTATTGACTTTCAAGTTCTTGTGGACTTTTTAGCATTTAAAGCCAAGGTGTTGGGATTGAGAAAACTCTGTTCTCTTCCAGGTCATCTGGCACTTCCATAGATCTAAAGGTCACCATAAGCGACCAGGCTTGTTGTGGTGGTCATTTTCATGTCACCCCTGTCTTGGGGACAGTGCAAGTACAAAACTAACCCTGCTTGGGTGGTATGCAAAGTTGACCTGAAGGGCCTGGAGATGCAGTCCAAGCCACACAAACACACCGTCTGGAAGCTTTGTGTCTAACTCCATCCACTTTGGCCAACTGGTTATGGCTTCCCACTTGTCCTTCACTGCCATGTTCCAAGTGTGATCCGCGACCTCTCCACCCGGATGCAGGTGATTTCAGACACACCCACCAGGCTGTGGCTGGGCTGTGGGTGTAGCTGTGGTGAGGGAAGGCCACCTGATAGAGAGGGGATAGCTGCTCCTAAAGCCAGGTGTGGGGTGGCTGATGGAATCATAGCCTGGGCTGGGCCTTTCTTAACACAAAGTTCATGATGGAGCCTGTGGGGCTGTACAGGATGTTCTGACCTGCCTTCCGGTTATTCCAACCACCCATGCCCCTGACAGTTCTGTGTGTGTGGAGGGCATCCTGCAGCTCCTCCTTCTCTGTAAATTCAAAACGGATGGGAGGCAAGCACGGAGGGACACATCTGCCCAGCTCCAGCAGATCTGTCCAGAACTGAGCTGAGGGGTTTAACGGGGAATAAAAAGCAATGAGGGGGACTTAGAGCCGTACTGTTTGGAAATGAAATGTGTGTCCTGGATTTGAGTGTAGAGAGGAAATCCTTGATCTGAATCTAAGCCAAACATCCCTACCAGCATTTTTGGGCAAGTGGTGCTCCAAGCTGTTGATTGGAGGCATGGTGAGTCACAGCGCTGAACACAGGGGGTCACAGTGTGGTGTAACTGAGGTGACACATCTTGGCTGTAGCTGTGAATAATCATCTGGCATCATCACACATTCCTGCTGCCACATCTGCTCATCCTCCATGCACTGCCCCTCCTCTACACCTGCATATGCCTCCAACACCCCACATCCTTCACAAGTGTCTGAGGAGACACAAGGGGCATTGACTTTCATGGATTTTATGATGCAGTAGTGTATTTTAGGATGATGGTGGTTCCGTGGAGGGAGGAGGCAGGGCTTTCCCAAAACATGTCTTCTGTGATTGCTGAATACTGAGCCGCCAGGCGGTAGCCTAAAGGAACGCACCTACACTGCAGGAGGCCCGTGTGAACCTCATCGACCTCTAATTTGTAACTCCACCCAGTGGTACAATGGGTGCATTTGTTCAACCAAATCTGTGCAGCGTACCGTGAAGGCAAGATCGACACCTGTAGGTAACTTCCCTTCGGGCTCACCTTTCCCTGTCAACACCTCTTTTGTGAATCCCTGAACTCCACTCCCTCCAAGGCCCTGCTTCAGTGACCCTTTCCCTGGTCCAATCATGTAGCAGTGAGGATGGGAGGTGAAACCTTGGGCCCCTACAAAGAACCAGTCACCACACAGAGAGCTTTATCCCACCGTGACACAGAGATCATACCACCTGAACACCAACCTGGAAGAGAATGCTTACCTCTCCTCACCACAATACAAAACCTTCCAATCCACTTTTACACACATGCCGATGCATGCATAAAGCCTCATACATCGACACATGGGTCGCTTATCTTCCGTTCTCACTGCAAGGAGATCCGTGACAATCCATCCCCTTCTCACATCCACCTGAAGCTGTTGATACCAACTCAAAGTTTACCACCACCACTTGTATTCATGGCAGCAAGAAGCCATCTGACTGAACAAACTGCCCTTCCAGACCCTATGGCCCTTCTGGGCAGGGGAACAGTGGCTCAGACAGAGAGTGACTTCTGTGTCCTTCTGGGCAGGGGGACAGCGACGGGCCTCCCATGTGCAGAGACGACGTGGAAAATACCTAAGTGGTCGTGGGAGTCAGAAGCTGGCGGGAAGCCTGTGCCCGAAATAAGCGCCCCGGATTCACTACGGCGACCTGGCCCTATCTGAACTGGATTGCTTCCAAGATCGGATCTAATGCCTTGCAAATGGCTCAAACGCCCACCCCTCCCCATCCGACTTCTCAAGCAATCCCGCCTAGACAACCCTCTGCCCGCCCTTCTGCTCGCCCTCCTTGGGACTTCCAACGCCCTCCTCGACCTCCTCCCAGTCCCACTGCATCTCGACCTCGACGTCGACCCAAACCCCCTGTGCCAACCCCAGCCCCACCCCCAAACGCACCTGCTCCCCCACCTATCATTAAATCTCCCCAAGTACTTTATGTTGCCAAGCGACTACAGCAACTCACAGAGATCTTGAATGGGAAGACCTTTTCTAATGAAAATGGGTATTACGAAATGGAGATGACAGATCTCCCAGAGCAGACCGCCGCCTCCTGATCTAACCCTAATCCAAACAGACCCAGTGAGCCCTTTACTCCGAAGAAAACAAAGATGAAATAAATAAATATAAACAAAAATATAGATATATAAAATATATGTATATCTATCTATCTATCTATCTATCTATCTATCTATCTATCTATCTATCCATCTATCTAATCTATGAAGGGATGATTTCTGGACTACTTCCTACCAGCCCTCACCGACTCAATCTAAACCCTCCCCCAGCAAATCTGTCTTCCCTCTGTCACCCTCCAACAGGGTGGAATTCCTTGTGTGTCAGGGGTCATTGTGGTTTCCTAAATCTTGATTTTTGAAGTTGGAACAAGGCGATCTCGGGTGACAGGCCAGGTATGGTCTGGATCTCACACTCAGAGTCTCTGCTTATTAAATCAGAGCAGGTGGGCCCTGGAGCACTTCTGTGAGGTGAGCTGACACAGAAGGAGGGTGTGGTTCTGAGTCTATTGGAAGAATGACCACAGTCTGAAGTTTTGTAGCATGGCAATCTGATGCTCAGTCCACATGCCCAACCCCAGGCAGGAGTCTGCCCTCAACCAGAATTTCTTATGTCCATCTGTGAATTCCTGAGAAAGTGATCTCGATGTCCTCAGGTCCAATGCCCACTCAGGTCAGGGCCCAGATCAAGCCTAAATGCTGGATTAGCCACTTCAGAATTAAAGATGTCAGGCTCAAGAATGAAAATTCCAGGCTCCTGGCTGGGCAGTTGCTGCAACAAGCAACAGTCTCATACCTGTTCACCTATTCACTGTGTGCACATGTTTCAAGTGCAAGATGGTCCTATGTTCTGGTTGCAAAGACAGATGGCCTAGGGTACAGGAGCATGAGGGAGGAACTTTGGGTGAGGAAGACCAAGGACCCTGTCTTTTCCTGCTGGGGCTGCAACAGGGACTGATGAAGCAGGCATGAGTATTTTCAGGATTCGTCAGTCTGTCTGGGTTCAAACAAACCCCCTGCTTTACACCTCATCAGCTATGTGGACTTGGGATATGGCCAGAGGGATGTGTGACAATGAAATTAGGAAAGATGTGAAGCATTCAGAGAAGAGCGTGACACACCATACATGCTTATAAATGTGGGCTCTAGAGCCAACTGGTGATGGGATGATGCGTAACCTTACACTTATGCAGGGGCACTCGGGTGTCTATCGTCTGTGCACTTATGAGCCCTGGAATGCCTAGGGACCTAAGAGGACTTGCAAATTGATCTGGGTGGCCCATGGCTCTGTAGTGTATTAACATTTGATAAAATAAAAGAACCAAATTTTATCAGCCTTCACTGAGACCCAACATTACTAAGATTAGAGTTGTCATGTCCATGATTCCTTTCGTTGACTTTGGTCTGTCTTTTCTAAAGTCAGTTTCTTAATCTCCCTACTGGGTATGTAAGCTTTGTACCCTGGTGTCAGACACCAGGTACCTTCTAAACACTGAACAAAACTCAATGTCAGTCACAGTGTGAGACAAACCCCAAGCCATAGGCCACATGGTCTAAAGAGCAGAAATAGCCATGGCAGCAACTCAGGACCTGCTCTTACCCTTCCTGGGCAGTCCTGAACCCGGAGCTTGCAGGTGGGAATGGTGTGGCAAGATGTGCTCAGGCTAGGGAGTAGGGTTGGGTGTGGAGGATTTGGGACAAATTTGGAGGAGCTACAGTACCATTGGTTTCTTTCCACTTACAGATCATTCCTCCTCCTCAGAGCTTCACAGGATTCAGAACGAATTCTCCTGGCACTCTCTCCTTTCACATGCTCAAATCCTTGTCCTTAGTTTTTCCCTTCTCTCTCATTGGGCCTGTCATCTGTAGCTGACACTTGGTTCTCCTTCCTGGGGAGACAGGGCTTATGCTCAGGGAACACTGATGGGAGGCCATGGATTGGGTAGAGCCTGTAGAATCCGATTGATGGTTTATTGTGTATCTTCTGAAACTTTCCATGCCCACGAATAGATTTACATATAACACTCTTCTTATTTAGTCACTGTTCATAACTCTGACTTCCTGTTTCATTTATCAAATTAGAGTTATTTTCGTATTAGCACACAGGCACTCACCTTCTCAAAATTACGTTTGCGGTAGCGGTATTTATGAGATATAGTGCCACATTTCCTTCCTGGGTGGGATTATCTACCCCCTGCTTTAGCTTTTCCTCAATGTACTCATTTCACCACATATAAGCCAATACTTGTTTATATCAAATTCACTGATTTTTGCAAAACGAATAGATGTTCCAATTGTCATTTTTTTTAAATTATGAATGAAGTTTTTGACAAGTGAACTGAGACTCTCTGATCTTCCTTTATATCCATGTGGATACTCTAACCCTGAAAATGGCTTATAGGTCCCAGAGCAGATACTGCTGCACACAGAAACATGAAGAAGAGGAGAAAACTGGACAGGCTGTACAATGAGCCAGTATCAAAGGTCCTCTAGCAACTGAGGGATATGGTCACTCTTTCTCTGGGGGATGGTTTAGGCAAATGATAATTATTTTTCTAAAAGGCAGAAAACATAATACCTTTTATTCCTAGGAACAGTAACAAGATGATTTGACGGTGGCTAAATCTGTGCACATGGTAAAACCTGACTCCTGAGCATTCGGGAATAACAGACCTAAGATGTGTGTAGGCACAAGTGCTAACTGCGTATTTGATCCATATGAGAAATTTTTTTACGATTTATTTATTTATTTATTTGAGAGAGAGAGATAGCATGAGAGAGACCATGAGCAGAGAGAAAATGCAGAGGCAGAGGGAGAAGCAGGCTCCCCACTGAGCAGGAAGCCCGATGTGGGACTTGATCCCTGGACCCTAAGATCATGACCTGAGCCGAAGGCAGACATTTAAACGACTGAGTCACTCAGGCACACCCAATATAAGAAATCTTATATTTACACAGAAAAAACTGATCCCAATGAATATAATTTTAGTACACTTTAAATGGAAGTGGAAAAAATTGAGGTAGTTCTTCTTTAATGTGTAGAAAACTCATCAAAAAACAGAAATTAGCCTGATGGAGTTTTCTGCTGAAACTATATTCCTTGTAAAGAATCGTCAGTGACCTGCTTCTGGCCACTATAGTTGGGCCTGTGTACTTCTCTTGGGTAGGTATTCAGATAGTGGAATGGCTGGGTTATACGGCAGGTGTAAGTTTTGACCTATGAATGCACCCAGGAAACCAGCACCACAATCAACAGAGTGAACCTGTCCATCACTCCAAAGGCTTCCTTGGGGTACTCTGTAATCCCTCCAGCCTCTTCCCTTCCCGGCCCTAGCAACTTCTGCTCTGTTTCTCTCACTGTGTATCTGTTTGCATTTAAAAAAAAATAATAAATGCAATCATACAGCAAGTGCTCTTTTTTTTTTTTTTTGGTCTAGCTTCTTTCACTCAGCATAATCATTTTGAGGTTTATCCATGTGGCAGTGTGTTCCAGTCCTTGTGGACTGGATAGTCCTTGTGTCTCGTCATTGTTGCCACCCAGCGCTCCACTATGTGACTGCCCCACAATTTGTTCTCTAACCAGGTCATGGACTTTACAGTTTTAGGTCATTAGAAATAAAGCAGCTATGAGCATTTGTACACAAGTCTTTGTGTGGGCATATGCTTTCATGTTTCCTGGCTAAGTACCTACCCGCAGGATCATATGGTACATGTATGGGGAGTACTTTTAAAACCTGCCAAAACGTGTCTTCAAGGAAGTTTCAACACTCTACATCCCCGTCAGCAGTATCTGAGAGTTCCAGTTCCTCCAGCTCCTTGCCAACACTTGGTGTGCTTCGTCTTTTTGATTTAATTTAATATTTAAAAACAATTTAAAAGATTTTATTTATTTATTTGAGTGAGAGAGAGCAAAAGGAATCACAAGTAGGGGGAGGGGCAGAGGGACAGGGAGAAGCAGACTCCCCGCTAAGCAAGGGAGCCTGACATGGGGCTTGATCCCAGGACCCAGGGATCATGACCTGAGCCGAAGGCAGTCGCTTAACCAACTGAGCCACCAAGGCGCCCCGAATTTAGCCATTCTTATAGGGGTGTAATAATATGTCATATGTGGGGGTTTTATCCACAAGTGTAGTCTATATATATATTTAAAGCATTCTAAATGAATATTGTTAAGATTTATCATGAGGTAATAGGGCAGTAACTTTTGACAGTAGCAAAATGTGGGAGTGCACATAGGGAAAGGAAGAGGTAGAAAGAAGCATAAAATTAAATTCATTCAAACAGAATTTGGATTTTTCAAGCATCACAAACCTCAATGGAAAACATCTGAAAGACATACCGATAGCAACAGTCATAGAACAATTTGTCCATTAAGCCAAGGCTATCCTATATAAAGATATTCCAAAGTATCCAAACTCCAAGAGCTTCCCTGTGTACTGAAGTTACTACACCCAAATAGAACACTTTATATTTAAAACAAAATCCTCAGGGTGCACGAATGGCTCAGTCAGTAGAGTGTGTGACAATTGATCTTGGGGTCCTTCAAACCCCATGTTACATTGTAGAGATTACTCTTTAAAAAGATACTAAAAAAAAAAAAACAAATTTAGCACAAGTCAACAATTTGCCCACAGTCAGTTCATCCTCCACTTTTAGGGTGATGATAGGTTTGCTCTTCACAAGAAGCATCATGTGCCACCTTATTGACCTTTATACGGTTTGTTTATTTCCAAAATATGCTTTGATCTTGCCCCACTAATTCTTTATCCCCAAAGCTCTGGAGAATCCCAGTTTTGATCTCATTGCTCAGTGAGAATTCATTCATGTCCATGATATTTTCATAAAGAAGAAGAGAGAGACAATGCAGAGCCCAGGGGTGGGACCTACCCAGCCAGCCCTTGCATCTCTCCTGGCTGGGTTGAGCTATCACTGAACTGACTTTGTTAGGCAAATGTGTGCCACTGTGCCAAAAAGATGCTAAATTCCATGCTCAGACAGATTCGGGAGTGTGGCTAGGGTCAAATGATTCCTCAGGCTGTATATGCCAGGAATATAAAATTGGTTAATTTAATTTTGGATTGTTTAATTTCTGAGATAAGAATCCAAACTTCAATAACTTTTCCTTGAGGAACATGACTTAAGTGTTGCATTATATCATAGCAGTCAAAATGTTCTCTTGTGAATACAGTATGGTCATTGTGATGTGGCTCTAGTGATGATGAACAGGCTGTCCTATCATTGCAGCCCTACTTCATCCCTCAGTCACTGAAATATTATTACTCACACTAAAGGTACATACTGTACACACAGACACAGCATTGTGAAGACCACTTTGTTGAATATAGGCCACTTACAAAATTACAGTCAACTTTCCTAAAAGCAAATAAAACAAATAATTCTACAGATTGCTTCTTTAGTGCAAAGCCTTTGGAAACAACCTTATTCAGAAAAGTGGTGCTCTGCATTTGGCTAGCTATTACTCTAGTCATGCGAGATCCATCTATAAGAAAGTAAGGAAGGAAAAAATTAGGAGTGGAAATATAAAAATTTGAAAATTATATTTGAATCCTATGATTTTAACCAATGTTAGCTGACAGCTGCAACAGACCAAGATTTAATGAGCATCCCAATCATTTCAAACCTTATACTGTTCTTTGTAAAGGAAATAAATTCTCTAATACCACTGCTTTCTCCTCTAGGTAATGTGTTTAGTGTGAGTCTATCCATGGCCTGTGATTGCTACCTCCTAACTCTGCCCCACACGCCCAGGCACTCGAGAGCTATACAGGACAGGGTGCACTTGAAAAAGTTCAAACAGCACTTCTCTGTGAGGTCTGGTTCAGAAGACCACAAATCCACCAGAAGTGTACTTCCAAAACATTTTTCCACACTGAGGATGATAAACAGATCTCACGTGATCACAAATTCTACAGAGGCCACAAAATTTTAGAATAAACTGGCCTTTAGTGTTAGTGATTCATTAATAACTAAAATGTTTTTGCGTCTTAGTAAAATTAGCGTTACTTCACCTGATAAAAGAATAAATCTACTCATAAAAGTGGACTTTTGAAAAGATTCAGAGCTTCTTTCTCAGATTTTCTTCTTAAATCAGCATACCAATTTGAGGTAAAGAGGAAGCACCTATGTAGTTTGAAAATATTTTCTTTAGCTGTCTGCAAATTAACTGATTAATTCATAATCAATGCAGGAACATTCTATCAGTTCACACCAGACCCTGAGAGGCCACTGAGAAATCT
>NW_027397736.1:0-19008 GCF_003265705.2 Callorhinus ursinus
TCTGGGGCTGCTCCTGGTGCCTGCAGACATAGGAAGGGTAAGTGTTGGCGATCCTGCGGCCCACACCACGGAAGCCACTTATGAAATCTGCAAATGGTCTCAACTCCAGAGATCCCAGGGTATCTAGCACTGCTCCCTCATCCAAGAGGTTCAAAATCAAGCACAAAAAGAAGCAATAAACTCTGGACTCCACAGATTACCTGGGAGGGAGGCTTCCACCCTGGCCCAGGGGCGCCTTGAGTTATTGGCACATCCCTTTCAGGGAGCACGGCTCTGGACGGTGTCCACGACGTGAGGGTGCTTGTGGCCCTGGGCAGTCTCCCACCCTCTGTCTGCTTGGAGACCAGGTGTCCGCATGCAGCCTGACAGCAGCTTCCTGCCACTTTGGTGTTTTAACATATGCAAGCAGCTCAGGCCTAGACACATCGTATCGCCAGATTCAGTGGTCAGATGAAGAGAAAAGAACACGACATGTTGAATGAGAGCAGCAGTAGGAGAGCACTTGCAGTAGGCATGGGGAGCCTGGGGAGAGCTGGCCGCCCTCCCTCCAGGGCTGCCCATCTGCTCTAGGCTGGGCTGAGTCCTTTGGTGGAGAGGCAGGTCTCACTCTTACTTCTAAGGACAGTGGCCCCAACCCAGCCCTTGTCTGCCTCTTCAGTTCCCACCGGGGTAGCTGGAGACTAGACTGTCTCTGCTGGAGGGCTAGATGTCGGAGCCATGGGGTGGGAGGTCTGGTAGTCACAAAGAGGTGCTGACTGTGGTCCAGATCAGCAAGAAGGCAGGAGTGGACCTTGAGGTGTGACCCTGGAGGGCACACAGTTTGCCTAGAGCTCCCTCACCTGCTTGTGCTGGGGAAAGAGAATCTCAGTGGTACAGGATGTCCAAGAGACATCCACCCCTGCCCCGTGGGCCCCAGGTTCTCAAATGAGCCAGTCACCTCGGGAAGATGAGCACAGAGATGGAAGGGGGACTTTGTCTACAGTGCTGGGAAATCCTTTGTAAAGACAATAAAGCAGAGGAACGGGAGGGAGCTTCCAAGGGCCCGGCCTCTAAAGCACCTGCTCACTTTGGTCTGGAGGGGCCAAGACTGTGATAACATAGTTATCATTTGCCCAGCCCAAAGTGCTCTGTTCAGGCCACTGGCACAGACGAGAAGATTTCCTGGAGATATTGGGGAAAATCTAGGCTCTGGGTGAGAAAGAAGGGATGGAAGACAAGGCAGGGGAAGGCACTGTCCATCCACATAGTGCATGAATGCAAAGCTCAACAAGTCACCTGCTACGTTTTGTTGAGACTCAAGTTCTCACCCCTCCTCCAAGATGTCTTTTCTCGGGGCTCCAGTGGGCATTCGGGAGAGGGAAGGGGGTGGCAACAGACAGACAGCCCTAGAGAGCCATGAGGACAGATGGCGACAGCAGTCACAGATAGTCCGAGCACGGCGTGGCAGGCAGAGCACTCCATGGCTGTGCCCAGGGCGGGAGCTGCCAGGAAACACCATGCGAGCGCCTGCAGGAGAGCAGGGGCAGCAAGCACACGGCAGCCTCCCACGGCTATGCATAGTCGCCTCTGGCCTTGGCCAACCCCTTGGAGATGGACATAGCTTGCCCCATCCTCCCAGAGTCCGTGGTTTCTGTCACACCAGAGAGCACCTACTACTTCAAAGCCAGGCCCTTCCTTATTGCCATCTGCCTCTGTATCAGGAAAGGTCAGAGCACCCCAAAGAGGCATCATCACACCTCTCAATGTGGTAGCTGATTCACCTTGAGGGTACACTGGTCCCTGGCTCCTTTGAGCCCCTTGCTTCCTCATCCACAAATGGAGACATTAGGACATTTTGCCCAAACGGTGAGGAGTCCGAGATTTAAGAGATTTAAAGGTACGCTGGGCATTGTGAAACATGGCCCCCACAAAGGGGATCAACAGGCCTCAGACCTGGATCGGCATCTCCTGCATCCAAGTACATCACTGTTTCCAGTCAGGGTCAAGCAAAGTGACCTGTGCACATCTGCTGGGGGCCACAGTCTATGCTGCAACAAACTGCTCTCCTAATCAGCTTTGTTCTCATGGGACAATGATGAAGAAAAGAAAAGCTCTGTATACCCCAACATGCGCAGCATGTCAGGTGATGATGTGTGCTCTGGAGGATGAGGAAGGGCACGGGGGGTGTGCTCTTCCCAAGTGGACGGGAAAAGGCCATGAAAAGGCCTGAGTGAGTTGAAAATTTCTGTGGCGTCAAATGGCATTTTTCTCACAACTCAAGATCTTCTGCTCCACTTGTGAATCACTTTATCGTTAATGTTCATTTTGTAAAAGGAATCTCAAATATTTGCTACTTTATGTGAATTTCCAGTCACAGCTTCAGTTTAATCTGCTCCTGGAATCTTTGCTCTCCTTGCAAACATTCCTGAAGGCCTGGAAGGAAGCCAAAGTTCATGCTACCTGCATTCCACATGAGCTCACTGAGCAAGGGTGCACAAGTGGATCAATGATGCCTGGGTGCAAGAGCCCTGAGCTTCACTGTCTCTGGGGGCAGACCCTCTTCCCACTCCATCAGGCCTTACACCACCCCTTTTTGAATCATGAAGACAAAATCTCCAATCCCCTCCAGCCCTGAGACCCAGAGAGGGTTCCCTATGGAAGGTCATGTCCAGGGAGAATGTTACAGGAGACATCGTCGAGGACACCGGGGAGAACCAGCCTTGTATGTTGGTACGGTGGGGAAGGGAGCAGAAGGGAGACGGTGCAAGAGAACCCATGGATTCTGTAAGATCAAGTCCAAACTCATGTCCTACAAAAATCTCCCCAATTCTGAGCCCGATCCTGACAAGAAAAACTGGGCACTTAGCCGCTTCACTCAGAAGACCCTATACCTCCTCTCTAGACCCAAGGCCAGCTCCTGAATCCAGTGGCTCCTGGGAGGGCCTTTAGAAGCCCCTGCTGGAGCCCACGAGTTGAGAAAAAGAGGCCAGAGGCGATGGGTGTACTGCCAGACTCTGACCACAGCCCTCAGGAAGGCAGTGGTGAGGGGTCACAGGAAATGGAAGGAAGAACAGGAGGAGAGCAAGCAAAGCAAGGAATTTTAAGAACTGTTGAAAGTCATGAAACCAACCGTTTCCTATATGTGACGTTTTCATGGATGGATATTTGCGTATTATTTACAAATTGGGATGTTTGAGCAGCAGGTGCACAACATACAGATGGAGACATGGTTTTCGTGTTGTCTGTTGGTTGGATGGCGTGAGTCAGCAGGTAGGTTAAGGTAAATCAAGAACAAAAACAGAAAACAAAAGAGAAAAATGAGTCATCAACACAAGCAAAAACTCAAACTTTGAATACCTCACTGGAAAATTTTAGGATTTTAGTAAACTTTGCATATTTGGCTTAAAATGCATCAAATCAAAACATATTTTTGAAATCTGTAGGTTATGCAGACAGGGTGGCATTCATTTGCATTCCTGTTTCTAATGCAAATCCAAAGATGACTCACAGACACTTATTTTTTTATTTCCAGGCAAAGATATCAATGTCGGTTTTATGCTTGCTTGGGAATGCTGTCTCTACATGATCCTGGTTAAGACTATTATTCTATTTTGATTAAGTTGGTGGTGGGAACTGACACTCATCTTTTTGCCTAAGGGAAAAAAAGTACATTCACAAAGTAACATCTGAAGTGACTACAAATGAACAAAAATAAAGACACCACTAATCCACATGACGACTTCCTTTCATCTTTTTCCCTCTCGGGAGAACTCGGTGAAGGACTGAGCTCCGAGAGCACCAGCAGCCAGGGCACAGCAGAGCTTCCAAGCCAAGCGGCTCCTCAGCCCTCCCACCAACGCTGCTAGGCATCAGGGGCTGATGGCAGCAGCCATGGAGGGCTTATTTGAAGCAAGGTCTGATACAACCACAAGCCCGCTTGGCCTAGCGTGTCCAACAGCTGAGGGACAGACACTGGGCTACTCCAGCCACCTGCACTACAGAAGGTCTCTGCCTTGTGTGCGGGCCACTTTGGAGGTGGAAGTTTCCCTGCAAGACAGCTGGGCGTCATACTCTCTGCATGTCTGGCAACCCCCACCCTTGATGTCTGCTCATCAGTCCGCCCTCTTGGGCGAGGAGGCACACACATGAAGAAACCCCCAGAGCTGTGCCCTTGCAGACAGGAGCGCACTGTCTGGATCCCTTTATCTAGGGAACAAAGATGCCTGTGTCCAAGGATGGGGCCCATAGGGATCAGCAGCCAGCTTGCTCCTCCCAGAAACCACACTGGTATGAACTATTTCTGGATGAGAAGCACTTGGGCAATGCCACAATGCCAATGGTTGGTGTGACAGAACAGCCTTGGTTTTTGTGTGAAAATGGCAGTTCAGAACTTTCCCCGCATTATTTGGATTACTAATTTTTAAAACGATAAAACATACCACATACACAAAAGAATATGTATAAATATGTGTATGGATGCACATTTTCAAAGAAAAATCATAGAATGACCATATATTCTTCATTCAGCTTAAAGAAAACAGAATGTTACCACTACTTTTGAAGCCCGTCCTGTGTCCCTTTCTCCTCCCCAGATGTAGTAGCTACCCTTAATTCTTGTTAATAATTGCTTTTCTTTACTGTCTTATGACAAACTCTTAAAATGCGTTATACTTGACTTTTCTTAGCCTTTTTAATGGGACGCTACCGTATGCAGCCTTCGCGGACTTGGGCAAACTTGTGCTGACTGCAAGCAAACTCTGCTTCTGAAATGCATCCCTCTTGATGTGGAGACCACCACCCTCCAGTGCGTGCGGCACTTCACTACGTTCACGTCCCCTAACAATCAGTGTGTTCCGCTGCTACTGTGAAAAAGGTAGCCACGACCCTCTGTGTGAAAGTGTCTCCAGGTCACCTGCCCAGACACCCTCTGGCTTATGTGCCTAAGTCGATGCAGGCATGCATATGTCCAGCTTTATAGGGACTGCCACACTTCCGAAAAGGTTGTCCAATAAACACCTCCAGCAGTAGCGTGGAGGTTCTGGCTGTCGCACTCGCTAACCATTGGCATGGCTGGAATTCCTGTTTGACGTTTGACAAACCGGAGGGTGTGAAATGGTATCTCAATGTCATTTCACTTTACATTTCTTTAATTACAAATAAGGGTGAGCAGCTTTTCCTATGTTAATTGGTCATTTCTATTTCTTATTCTTTTAGTAAAATGCCCAATTATGCCTTCATTTCGTTTTTCCTTTCGGTTGCTTTTGTTTGTCTTAATGATTCACAGAAGAGCCTTGCACATTCTGCACACTAACCTTTGCTAATGGTTTGGAAAACCTCTCTGCCCTCTGGCCACGCCTTTGTCACTAAATGTTGGTGCATCTTAGAACTCAGTAGCTCATTCTTTTCTCTCCTTTATTGATCTCATTCAGTCTCATGGATCTGATATCATCTCATATGCTCATGGTTCCCACTCCTATGACACTAGCATGAATCTCTTCTCCAAACTCCAGGCCCATCTGTCCAACGGACTGTTGGATGATTCCTTCAGGGAGGCCAACAGGCAACTCAAATCTAACATGTACAAATTGCATCCAGTCCACATGTACAAACAGTCCACAACAAACCTGTTCCACCCACAGTCTTTCCCATTTCAATTAATGATAATCGACGTTCCCAAGTGCTCAGACTTTGATGCCATTCTTGCTCAACTTTCAGAGACATGTGGTCGATCTGCAGCTCTACTGGAAAATACATCCAGAATGATGATCTCTCACCTTAGACCCTCTGCCGGGCTCCCTGCTATGTCATTCAGTGGCACTCACATCCTCACAGGCCCAATACTCAATTGTCAGCATCCATATCTTTTTTTTCCTGAGAATTTTCCCAGGGCAGGACATGAGAATTAACATTCTCTGGCCCCCTCTCCCCAGCAGCCTTCAACTAGTAGCTAACAGCACTTGCTGAAAAATACCCCAGTCGGGTGTCTGGGTGGCTCAGTTGGTTGAGCGACTGCCTTCGGCTCAGGTCATGATCGTGGAGTCCCGGGATCGAGTCCCGCATTGGGCTCCCTGCTCAGCGGGGAGTCTGCTTCTCCCTCTGGCCCTCTTCCCTCTCGTGCTATCTCTCATTCTCTCTCTCAAATAAATAAATAAAATCTTCAAAAAAATACCCCATCACTCCACCACTTGCTGGGATAATGGAGGCTCAGGGCTCCCAATGAGGACCCACAGTGGTACCTGGCTTCATAGTACCATGTATTGGCTGCCCCCCTTCCCTGGCCCACTTCCTTGTTCCCCTAGTATTCCAGGATCACCTCCCAAATAAATGACTTGCATTGAACTCCTGTCTTGGGGTCTGTCTCTGGGATAATCCAACTAAGCCCTAACTTGCCTAGCTGCTTCTGCCTGTGCCCTGCACTATATTCTCAGCCAGAGGTTTGGTCTGAAAAGCCAGATTATGTCACTCCTCTTCCTACCTCACTCAAAATAGAGGGCAGAGTCTCATGGCAGGTGGCTCAGTGCCCCAGGCCTTGCACCTTTGCTGCACCTGTCTTCCTTAGCTCACTCCTACCTCAACATATCATGGGATGATCACTAAAGCCAGGAGAAAAAACTCAAGCCTGTTACATGAAGTGGTTGTCTGAATACATTGGTGTCACTAGAACCCCACACAGAGACGAGCTGGAAGACAGTGGTGAGGCAGAGTTCTAGGTGGTGAACCTGAGCAGCCATGGTGCAGTTGGAGAAAGAAGTTGCCTGTGGTGTGGATTAGAGGACCTTAGGCAAGAGCTAAAGCTTGGCCAGGGCTCCGGAGGGAACAAAGTTTGGGGAAAGGCATCCACATGGGCCTAGGGAATGGAGGCTACATGCAGGTCCTTGTATTACACATCAGTGTCCACCACAGAGCATCCACAACTGTAGGGGCACTAAAAACCAGGCCTTGAGATGGTTTACCCAACAGATGACAGCCAGCCTCGATTCTCACTAGCCCGTGTTCACATAGTAGATCCATGAATGGAGTGACCATGATGGCTGAGATGAAGGCTGTGCCTGAGCCCAACAGGTGGGCTGATCCAGCCGTGACCACTACTAAACACCCAGCCCACTATGAGCAGAAGTCAACGAGGCCTCTACAATGCACCATGCTTTAGGCTGTCAGCCAGGCACTTGGTGGTAATTTGCTTACATGAGAATCCTTTCACCTGGAAATGGCAGTGATTTGTCTCTACTGGGATCACTCATACTCTGGGTGTGGGTTTGTCTTTGCCCATGGAATACCTTGGCCCACACAAGTACCAGGGATTTACCCATATTGGATTCCACATAACATCGACTCCAAACTGAGCAAGCAGAAGCAGGTACAAAAGGAGCAGGTGACACGGGATCCACTGGCATATAATATTCAACATCATTCAGGAGGTGGAAACCTCATAAAACACTGAAAAAGCCTCTTAAAGACACAGATTAAATGCTGGCTTGGTGATGTACCTCACAGGGTTGGGATATTGTCCTTCAAGATGAACTGACAAACAAGAGATGGTACTGGGTGTCCAACTGTCGCACAGATCCAGAAAGCAAGGGGTGGAAGTAGAGGTGGCCCCTCTCACTATCCTCCAGCAACCCAGGTCAGACTTTGTTCTCATCATCTCCATAAGTTTAGGTTTGGCAAATCTACAGGTCCTGGCTCAAGGGGTAGGGAAGGCCTACACTGTGGAACACCAAAGTCATGGTGGGCCCCTGTCACTTGTGTTCCTCATGCCGTAAAATCAGGAGGCAGAGCAGAGTTTCCAGGCTGGCCAGGGTACTGGATGCTGAGAATGGAGAAGGGCAGAGCTACCATTACCTAGGGTAGGAAGAAGTCTATCTGGAAATCAGGGGGTTCACTAGGGCCTTTCTGTGTTCTATGACCAGTCTTAATTACGACTGGACTACTATGGCAGCCAGAACCACACAAGGGTGTGACAAGCAGGTGCTTGGGCTTCATAGGGTGACAGTGTGGGCTGCCTCATCCCGCCCAGCAACTAGAGCGACAGAAGGCTGGCCACCAGTCAGGGGACCCCAAAAGGGGTTAGGAAGAATAAGTTAATGAACATCAACTTAACTCAGACTAGTTCTAGCTGGTCACCAACCCTTTTCTCCCACACATCGTGACCAGCATCATCCTGAAGAAGGAGGGAAGTGAACCCAGTGTGAGACGTGGGCAGAGCTGAGTGGGGCCAGTGTAACAGCAGACACTTGTGTGCTCCAGTGTGGTCCTGTTACCAAGGAGTCTGATATTCCTTCCTCCCCAGCAGTGCCAGAGCCTGTTTTGCCTGCACGTGGGGTGCACTCAGAAGGGTTGGAGGTATCTGACAACTGCAGCCCCCAGGTGCAGCCCTTGGTGGTGGACTAATCTGTACAGAGGCATGAGCTCTGTAGCTCTGAGGGGTGACCACCCTGTCTCCAAGCCCTCGTCGGGGATGACCCAGATGCACCCCGGCACTTGGCTCCAGATCCATTTCTGATCCCCCTTCTCTTAGCCGTCCATTTCCCCAAACTTCCCTCTCATGGTCTTGCCTGGGATTGCTTCCTAAGAAATGACTTGTACAAGAACCCCAGATTAAGTGTCTGATCCTGGAGAAGTCACCTTAGGACTGAGATGAGATTTTTTTGCCATTTAATTCTGACATAATTCATTGTACTCAAAGAATACTGCTTTATGATTCAGATTCCTTGAAATTTGTCGAGACAATTTCATATTTTAGCACTTGGTCAGTTTTTACATATAATCTGTCTATGTTTGATATGAAGGAGTATCCCATTTTATTTACACACACACACACGTAAAACAAACCTAATATTCTAAAATATTCAAAATTCTTGTTGGTTTTAGTTCATGTACTTTGGTGCCAAGTTGTTAGATTTGTCAGATACACACAGATTTAAAAGATTCTTGTCTTCCTGGTCAGTTGTTACAACGAAGCTCCCAGGTGACTCTCAGACCACCAGCCTAGAAGACCTTTTGGAAACCACTTTCTTATCTGAGAGAAAGCATTTCCCAAGACAATACCCATTCCCCAACTCCACCTCTGGAGAGGAGGCTCCTTCTTTTCAGGTGCTCCCGGGGAACTCTGGCAAGAGAGAAGGAACTAACACTCAGGACTTGGAGGTGCACTGAGCAGCACTGCCTAGAAGGATACCATTCTGGGGCCCGCAGGAAGGACAGGAAACATTACCGCAATCTCTGTTACTAAAATATCAGTAATACTTCCCAACACAGTGACAAAGTCAAAGACATTCCAGGCATCTCAGAAATAGTTCTGGAGAGAAAAAAGAGCAGTTACTGCTAGAGGCTGGTAAGGGTTCTGCCAGGCAAGGAGTTGCAGGAAGTACCCCTAATCAAGAAAGGAGCAAAGGGACAGATGGGCCACCCAGGGGGGACACCACAGCTGGGTAAGCAAACACCTGTGGGTCTGGGCAGGTGCAGAACTGAGAGCTGTGTGTCCAAAGAGGAGGAGGCTGGTCCCGCCTGTCTCCAGGAACTGGGCTCAGGGCAGAGCTCAGGCAGCTCAGGTTATTGGAGCAGCCCCTTCCTCAGGAGCCCCCGCAATGTCACATTTGCTCTGGGGCCTTGGGGAATTCCCAGCTCTAAGCTACAAGTCCCTGAAGATCCCCCCTACAGAGAGGGAGCCAGAATGCAGACCACCAAAAGGCCAAGAGGGAGCCAAGGCACCTACTAGCACCCCAAAAGCGAAGATCTTCAGCACGCATTCCATGGAGAACATGGATGTGAACACAATGTTCAGGCATTTCAACATTAGCTCATATTCATATGGTGCGCCATAGAACTGCACGGGGAATAAGTGCCATTGGCTGCAGGTTCGGCTGGCCCAAGACACCCCAGCCTTGACCTCCTGCCAGAGCAGAGAGAACTGCACGCCTGCCCAGGGTAGGGATACCCGTCCCTGCTCTCCCTGTTTTCTCCCAGGACACTCTCACCATCTCAGCCCACAGAGAACCCAGGGCACTGGGCTTCTATAGGCATCTCATGCTGACCAGGATGTGATCAGCTGCAACTATGGCTCTCTCTCTCTCACACACCCCAGCTGGAACCCACTGTCCCCCATGCTGGGCCAACATACCTTCATCATTAGCACCACTGTGTTGAGGGCGATCATGGCCATGATGAATACTCAAAGGGAGGCGAGACCACAAATGTCCATGTTTTGTACCGGAATGACTGCTTGTCCTGGGGCAGGTACCGCGTCAGGGTCTTGGTGCTGATGGCGAAGTCGATGCAAGCCCTCTGCCCGGGGACAAGGGAGCACTGAGAACATGGTGGGGTTGGGAGGAACCCTACACTGCGGCACCCACTGCACCCCACAGTTGTCTCCTCCATCCTCGCCGGCAGCCCTGACCAGCCACAATCGGTCTCTCCCTGCCCCTGTGCTGGCCACCAGCTATGCGGTGATGAGCGAGTCCCATGCGGAAAGGAACTCCAGTGGTTCTGCCCATGCTGCCCATCAAGGGAGCCCAGCAGAGCATCCAATGCACACGTGCTCATGGGCCAGAAGAGGGAGCCACCCACCTCGTTCTTCTCCAGGCTGCATTCACACATCACCTTGTCCCCCTGCTCCTGGAAGGTGATGATGATCAAGGCCACAAATATGTTAACGAAGAAGAAGGGGAAGACCACGAAGTAGACCACGTAGAAGATGGACAGCTCCATGCGGTACCCAGGGCTTGGGCCTGGGTCCTCATAGGTGGCGTCCACAGAGTGTTTCAGGACCCTGCACCAAGGGCAAACAACAAGTGTCAGGGGGACGCCTGAGGAAAGAGCCATGGGAAAATCAAAACGTGTATCACAGGTGAGGCTTGCATATCTGAGCCCAGAGATGGCAAGAGGAAGGGGATGCTCAACACTGCAGGCCCCAGGCCGCTCCCCAGGACCGCAGTCTCCTGAGGTAGACTTCCTTCCCTATAGGGCTTGTTCTCAGGGCTGTTGGAGGGCCATCAAGGTTCTCCAGGGACCAGAGGTCCTAACCCCAGGACAGGTGGAGGCCCAGGAGTTCTGCCCTGCCCTGCTTACTCCTGCCTCACACATGCTCAGGCCCAGCTCACCAGTTCATACCCAGCTTCACCTGCCTTTAGAAAGTCCTGGGCTCCTGGCGCAGCATTGACCCTACTTTCTGAGCGGTGGTCCTTCCAGCCCCAAAGGAAGTCCCCAGTCATCCAGTGTGGCACTGAAGACATACATCCCACTGTCTACCCTTAACTGAGGCCAGAAGGGTAGCACAGGGAGACACCAAATTGACCCATTCTTCCTCAGGCCTTCATCCACTCAAAAACGATTTTCAGGAGATCACTATGCTGTGTACTTTGTCTTAATCTCGTCCTCTTTCCAGGTTGCCCGCTCCTAGAAGGCAGAGTCATGTCTTACCTGGGGGGTGCAAGAGCCTATGGTGTATTTGCTGGAAGACTAGAACACAAACGGATGCAGAGTTTGAGACTCCCTGCCCAAGCTACCCCTCTGCTCTAGCGTGATCTGACACAATGAGCCAGTGAGCACTCACATGGGCCGCCCTTCTCCTGTGGACACTGTGACAGTGTCAGCAGCGCCCAGAGCGCCTGTACCCTAGCCCCTAACCCTAACCCTATGCACTAACCCTAGGCCCTAACCCTAACCCTGGCCCTACATTAGGCCCTAACCCTAACCTTAACCCTAGGCCCTACACCCAAACCCCTACGCCCTAACCCCTAGACCCTAACCCCAACCCTAGGTTGGCTCCTGAGTGCTTTGTTCCTTAGGGCTCGCTCCAGAACAATACCAGAGGACTTACCTTCCACCCAGAAAGAAAGCCCGCCGTTAGGAACTCCAGAAAGGATACACAGCAGGAGAATGCGGCATGCCCATCCCAGCAAACCACACTTTCAGCGGTCCCCTGGCTGAAAAGAAGAGCAAGACCCTCACGCTGACCCACGCCCTCGACCCCCACCGCCGGGAACCTCCACACAGTGCTGGCACATCAGACTTCCCGTGTCCCTGTGTGCTAACACTCAGCCTAGGTTGGCTTCTGAGGGGTCAGTCCCCAGAACCTGGCTACAAAGGCCCACAGATTCAGGACACCCGAGCAGTATCGAGGGACTCAGGCTGCCACCCAGAAAGTAAACACATCATTTACACTCCTGAAAGCAATCAGAGCAGGAGGACTCTGAATACCCATCCCAAGGAAAGGACAAATTTTGCGCCCTCTAGCGGCAAACCCTGAGCCTGACATTCCACCTCACCCAGGCACTCCAGACAAACCCCCGGGAAGCAGGCCACAGTGCTGGTACATCGGGCCTGCCTGCCCCTAGTCCCTCGCCCTATACCTCTTGGACCTCTGAGGGCTCTGGCCCCAGAGGCCTGGCTCTAAAGCCACAGGGATTGGGGGCACCTGAGCAATACCAGAGGATGCAGCCTGTCTCCCAGAAGGAAACCACACCATTGGGAACCTGTGGCAAACGTTTCCGAGTAGGAGCACTCTGCGTGCCCATCCCAGCGAAATGCCACTTTCAACGGGCCCCTGCCCGCAAACCCTGAGCTTCACTCTCACCCTGACCCACGCCCCCCACTCAGGTCCCCTGCCCCCCAAGCTTGCCCCAGCGTGGGCAGATGAGGGCTGAAATGACCCTAGGCCGTAAGCCTATCCCAAGGTTGGCTTCTTAGCTTCTGTCCCCAGAAGCCTGGCTCCAAAGACCCAGGGATGGCAATAACTGAGCAACACCAGAGGACTCAGCTTCCCAAAAAGAATTAAAAAACACTACTTGCAACTCCGGAGAGCGTTCAGAATACAACTCTGAATGCCCATCCCAGCCAACGCACAGATTTGGTGCCCTCTGGCGGCCAACCCTGAGCCTGACACTCAACCTAACCCAAGGCCTCAACTCAGACCCCGGGAAGGTCATCACAGCGCCAGCACATCAGGCCTGTCATGCCCCTAAGCCCTAAGCCTAACCCAAAATTGGCTTCCGAGCGCTCTGTCCCCAGAGCCTGGCTCCAAAGCCCAAGGGATCTGGGACACCTGACCAGTACCAGAAGATTCTGCCTGCCACTAAAAAGGAAAATGTGCCATTGGGAACTCCGTTAAGCATTCAGAGCAGGAGAACTGTGCCTGGCCATCCCAACAAACCCCAAGTTCAACGTGCGCAGGCGGCAATCCCTGAGCCTGACACTCCCCCCGGACTCACGGCCTCAACTCAGACCATGGGAAGCTCATCACAGCACCAGCACATCAGGCCTGTCATGCCCATAAGCCCTAAGCCTAACCCTAAGTTGTTTTCGAGCAGTCTGTCTCCAGGGCCTGGCTCCAAAGCCCCAAGGATTCGGGACACCAGAGCAGTATCAAGGGACTCAGGCTGCCAACTGGAAGGAAACCGCACCACTGGGAACGCTGGAAAGCATTCAGAGAAGGAGAACTTGAATGCCCATCCCAAAGAATCTACACTTTCTGCGCCCCCTGGCAGCAAACCCTGAGCCTGACACTCCACCAGACCCCCACCCTCAAGACACACAGCCCATCCCAAGCTCGCCACATACCCGCAGACCAGGAGTGCCGTGCACCTGGGCCCTATCCCTAACCCTCACGTGGCTTCGGAGAGCTCTCTCCCTAGGTCCCTGGCTCCATGCCCCAGGGATTTGGGCCACCTGAGCAATACCAGAGGACTCAGCCTGACACCACAGGGCAAAATGTGACATTTGGCACTTCCGAAAGCACTGGGAGCAGGAGAACTCTGCCTGCTGTGCCCCTAGGCCCTAAACCCAACCCTAGGTTGGCTCCTGAGTGCTTTGTTCCCTAGGGCTCGCTCCAGAGCAAGACCAGAAGACTCAGCTTGCCACCCAGAGAGAAACCCCACCGTTTGGAAATCCGGAAAGGATTCACAGCAGGAGAACGCTCCATGCCCATTCCAGCTCACCCACTCATTCAGTGTCCCCCGGCGGAAAGGAAGAGCAAGACACTCACGCTGACCCACGCCTTCAACCCTCACCCCCAGGAACTTCAACGCAGCGCTGGCAGGTCAGGTCTCACGTGCCCCTATGTCCTAACCCTCATACTCGGTTGACTTCTGAGGGGTCAGTCCCCAGAGCCTGGCTCCAAAGCCCCACAGATTCGGGACACCCGAGCAATATCAAGCGAATCAGGCTGCCACCCAGAAGGAAAATGCACCATTTGGTACATGGGATAGCATTCAGAGCAGGAGAACTCTGAATGCCCATCCCAAGGAACAAACAAATTTTGCGCCCTCTAGCGGCAAACCCTGAGCCTGACACTCAACCTGACCCACGCCCTCAAGACAAACCCCAGGGGAAGCAGGCCACAGTGCGGCCACGTAGGGCCTGCCGTGCCCCTAGGCCCTCACTCTATCCCTCGCTGGCTTCTGAGGCCTCGGGCCCCAGAGGCATGGCTCTAAAGCCACAGGGATTGGGGGCACCTGAGCAATACCAGAGGATTCAGCCTGTCTCCCAGGAGGAAACCGCAGCATTGGGAACTCGGGGCAAAGCTTTCTGAGTAGAACTCTGCATGCACATCCCAGCTAAATGCCACATTCAATGGCCCCCTGCCCACCAACCCTGAGACTGACATTCACCCTGACCCACGCCCCCCACTCAGATCCCCTGCCCCCCAAAGCTTACCCCAGCGTGGCCAGATCAGGGCTGAGACTACCCTAAGCCATAAACCTATCCCTGGGTTGGCTTCTGAGCTTCTGTCCCCAAAAGCCTGGTTCCAAAGCCCCAGGGATGGCAATAAATGAGCAACACCAGAGGATTCGGCTTGCCAAAAAGAATTCAAACACACTACTTGCAACTCCAGAGAGGGTTCAGAACACTAGAACTCTGAACGCCCATCCCAGCCAATGCACAAATTTGGGGCCCTCTGGCCGCCCACCCTGAGCCTGACACAACCTTTCCCATGCCCTCAAGACAAAGCCCCCAGAGCAGATTACAGTGCTTACACATCAGCCCTGCCTTGCCCCTCAGCCCTAACCGTCACCCTAGAGACCTCTGAGGTCTGTCCCCAGGGGCCTGACTCCAAAGCCCTAGGGATTTGGGACACCTGACCATTACCAGAGGACTCAGCCTGCCACTAAAACAGAAAACATGCCATTGGGAACTCCAGTAAGCATTCAGAACAGGAGATCTGTGCTGGTCCATCCCAACGAAACCCAAGTTCAACGTGCCCACGCCGCATTCCCAGAGCCTGACACTCCCCCCTGACCCACAGCCTCAACTCAGACCCCGGAAACCTCATCACAGCGCCGGCACATCAGGCCTGTCATGCCCCTCAGCCCTAAGCCTCACCCTAGGTTGGCTTCTGAGTGTTCTGTCTCCAGGGCCTGGCTCCAAAGCACAAAGGATTCGGGACACCTGAGCAGTATCAAGGGACTCAGGCTGCCACCCGGAAGGAAACCGCACCACTGGTAACTCCGGAAAGCATTCAGAACAGAACTCTGAATGCCCAGCCCAGCAAAACTACACGTTCTGCGCCCCCTGGCGGCAATCCCTGAGCCTGACACTCAACCTGACCCCCACCTCCAAGACAAACCGCCCATCCCAAGCCCGCCATATTTCCCGCAGACCGGGAGTGCCGTGCACCTGGGCCTTAACGCTAACCCTCGCTTGGCTTCGGAGAGTTCTCTCCCTAGGTCCCTGGCTCCATGCCCCAGGGATTTGGGCCACCTGAGCAATACCAGAGGACTCAGCCTGACACCATAAAGCAAAATGCACCATTTGGCACTTCTGAAAGCACTGAGAGCAGGAGAACTGTGCCTGCCATGGCTCTAGGCCCTAAACCCAACCCTAGGTTGGCTCCTGACTGTTTGTTCCCTAGTGCTCGCTCCAGAGCAAGACCAGAGAACTCAGCTTGCCACCCAGAAAGAAACCCCGCTGTTTGTAACTCGGGAAAGGATTCACAGCAGGAGAACACTGCATGCCCATCCCAGCGCACCCACCCTTTCAGCTGTCCCCCAGCCGAAAAGAAGAGCAAGACACTCACACTGACGCAAGACACTCACGCTGACCCACGCCTTCAACCCTCACCCCCAGGAACATCGACGCAGCGCTGGCACATCAGGCCTCTAATGTCCCTATGTCCTAACCCTCACCCTCGGTTGGCTTCTGAGGGGTCAGTCCCCAGAACCTGGTTGCAAAGCTCCACAGATCCAGGACACCGGGCAATATCGAGGGACTCCGGCTGCCACCAAGAAGGAAAACACGCCATTTGGACCTCAGGAAAGCATTCAGAGCAGGAGGACCCTGAATGCCTATCGCAAGGAATGCACAAAATTTGCACCCTCTGGCGAAAACCCTGAGCCTGACACTCAACCTGACCCACACCCTCAAGACAAATGCCCGGTAAGCAGGACACAGCGCTTATACGTCAGGTCTACGGTGCCCCAAGGCCCTAACCCTATCCCTCGCTGGCTTCTGAGGGCTCTGGCCCCAGAGGCCTGGCTCTAAAGCCACAGGGATAGGGGGCACCTTAGCAAAACCAGAGGATTCACCCAGTCTCCCAGAAGGAAACTGCACCATTGGGAACCTGCGGCAAACGTTTCCCAATAGAACGCTGAGTGACCATCCCAGTGAAATACCACTTTCAACGGTCCCCTGCCTGCAAACCCTGACCTGACTCTCACCCTCACCCACGCCCCAACTCAGATCTCCTGCCCCCCAAACTTGCCCCAGCGTGGGCAGATGAGGCCTGAAAGGACCCTAGGCCATAAGCCTATCCCTAGATTAGCTTCTGAGCTTCTGTCCCAAGAAGCCTGGCTTCAAAGCCCCAGGGATGGCAATAGCTAAGCGACACCAGAGGACTCAGATTGCCAAAAAGAATTAAAAAACACTACTTGGAACTCTGAAGAGCAGTCAGAACACAAGAAATCTGAATGCCCATCCCAGCCAACGCACAAATTTGGCGCCCTCTGGTGGCCAACCCTGAGCCTGACACTCAATCTGACCCACGGCCTCAACTCAGACCCAGGGAAGAGCCTGTCATGCCCTAAGCCGTAAGCCTAACCCAAGGTTGGATTCTGAGCGCTCTGTCCCCAGAGCCTGGCTCCAAAGCCCCAGGGATCTGGGACACCTAACCAGTGCCAGAGGACTCAGCCTGCCACTAAAAAGGAAAACGTGCCATTGGGAACTCCGGTAAGCATTCCGAGCAGGAGAACTGTGCCGGTCCATCCCAACGAACCCCGAGTTCAACATGCCCAGGCCGCAATCTCTGAACCTGACACTCCCCGATGACCCACCGCCTCAACTCAGACCCCGGGAACCTCATCACAGCGCCAGCACATCAGGCCTGTCACGCCCCTAGGCCCAAGCCTCACCCTAGCTTGGCATCTGAATGGACTGTCCTCGGAGCTTGGCTATGGAGTCCCAGGGGTGGCTGTAACTGAGCAACACTAGAGGACTCAAATGTCAAAAAGAACTCAAACACACTACTTTCAATTCCGGAAAGCGTTCAGAACCCGAGAAATCTGAATGCCCAACCTAGCCAATGCATAAATTTGGCGCCCTCTGGTGGCGAACCCTGAATCTGACACTCAACCTGAACCTCGCCCTCAAAACAAACCTCCCAGAGCTGGCTACAAACTTGCACGACAGGCCTGCCATGCCCCTAGGCCCTAATGGTGACCCTATGGAGGTTTCTGAAGGGTCTGTCCCCCCAGGGGCCTGGTTCCAAAGCCCTAGGGACTGGGGACACCTGACCAGTGCCAGAGGACTCAACCTGCCACTAAAAAGGAAAACGTGCCATTGGGAACTCCGATAAGCATTCCGAGCAGGAGAACTGTGCCGGTCCATCCCAACGAACCCCGATCTCAATTTACCCAGGCCGCAATCCTTGAGCCTGATACTACCCCCTGACCCACGGCCTTAACTCAGTCCCCAGGAAGCTCATCACAGCGTCGGCACATCAGGCCTGTCATACCCCTAAGCCCTATGCTTAACCCTAGGTTGGCTTCTGAGCGTCTCTCCCCAGAGCCTTGCTCCAAAGCACCAGGTATTCGGGACAGCCGAGCATTATCAAGGGATTCGGGCTGCCACCCAGAAGGAAACCACACCACTGGGAATTCTGGGAAACGCTCAGAGCAGAACTCTGAATGCCCATCCCGACGAAACTGAAATTTCTGCACCGCCTGGCGGCAAACCCTGAGCCTGACATTCAACCTGACTCCTGCCCTCAAGACACACCGCCCATCCCAAGCTCGCCACAGTTCCCGCACACCAGGGGTGCCGTGCACATGGGCCCTAACCCTAACCATCACGTGGCTTCTGAGAGGTCTCTCCCTAGGTCCCTGGCTCCATGCCCCAGGGATTTGGGCCACCTGAGCATTACAGGAGGACACAGACTGACACCACAAAGCAAAATGCACCATTTGACACTTCTGAAAGCATTGAGAGCAGGAGAGCTCTACCTGCCATGCCCCTAGGCCCTAACCCCAACCCTAGGTGGGCTCCTGACTGCCTTATTCCCACACGTCTCGGTTCAGAGACTAACTGTACCCTAACCCTAACCCATACTGTAACCCTAACCCATACCCTAACCCTAACCCGTACCCTAACACATACCCGTCACCTAAACCCTAACCCCTAACCCACACCCCAGCCCGTACCATAACCCGTACCTTAACCCTAACCCATACCCTAATCCTAACCCGTACACTAGCCTGTAGCCTAACTCTAACCCGTACCCTAACCCATACCCTAACCCGTACCCTAACATTAAATCCTACCCACAAACCATAAATCCTATCCCTGACGCTATCCAAAACTGTAACCAAAACCCTGAACTTTAACCCCTTTCTTATTTTTCCCTGGCCTGGAGTTCCCTTGTTCCCAACCATGTGCATAGGCTCCGTTCCATGGAAAGTTCATCCCCCTAAAATATTTCTGAGTCTCAGTTTTAAATCTGCACAGCTCAGTCCCATTCAGAATGGTTGCCTTAGGTTCTAGGGCTTACCTGTAATTAAAGCTCCCAGGTGTACCCATGAGGATTACTCCTGCAGCCCAAGT
>NW_027397737.1:0-18993 GCF_003265705.2 Callorhinus ursinus
GAGTGTGGGCAGGGCAAACAAGGAAAGCTTTCCCTTGAGGATGTGACGGATCCCCGAGCGCTGGGTAGCATCCCACTTTACTCAAGCACCATGACTCCTTCGACGCATCTCTTCCCTCTGCCAAACGTGGGGGTGAGGGGGGGAAGAGAACCATCTGCAGAGGAAACAGCTACCGTCCATGAAGTGTCACGATAAAAGATGAAAAGGCTTCCGGTTGTGGTCTCACCTGGATGGAGTTTAGAGATCACCTCTCCTGCATTCACAAGAGAAAAGCTCAACGAAGGGAGACCAACCATTCTTCCAACCATCAGAGAATTGAGGTCACGGGGCAAACTGTCCCCACAAAACCTGGGGAGGCAGGCGGATACGGAGGCTCACAGCTTCCCGGAGCCGAGGCCTCCGCTGGAGCCGGAGTCTGGGCAGCCGCCCTGACACTCCAGTGAAGAATCTCTGAGAAATCTGAGAAGCTCTTGTCAAGGTCCCATCCCAGGGACACAGGCTCACCTCCCCGGCAATTACATACAAGATCTGAGTGACACACTTAATCTGGATAGAAGGGCCCCCAGGGCGCCAGCCTTCCGGAACATTCCCAATTATAGACTACACGACCTAACTGCTGCTGGAAAGATAACTTTTTTTCCTTGTGGCATGGAACATTCAGGAAGATATTCTGGGCCATAACACGGGCTCCATAAGCACCCAAGTACCGAAACACTACAAATCATGTTCTCAGACACATTGGAAATAAATTAGAAATCGAGAACCCTAAGATCTAGGGAATCCCGAAATCTTGGCAGATTAAACGATATACTTCCTTAAGGCACACCGGTTAGAGAGGACCATACAAAATATAGTCTTTAAAACAGACTGGTGGTAAGCTTACGACGTATCAGATTTGGTGGGGAGCCGGAGCTGGAGCCCTGCTCGTAGCTTTGCATGCTTCTGTTAGAGAAAAGCTAGAGGTGACCATCCCTTATCTAGGTTTCCTTTACGGAGCTCGAAAACGAACGAGCAAATCCGTCCCAAGGGGGTGAAAAGAAGTGCTGCCAACACGTGGCTTCCAGCCAAGGGCTCCTCAGGCAGCCTCACCCGTGGATGGGCTCTTCCTAGGGGTGGCGCATCCACGCTTCAGAGCACCCTGTGGGCTCGGCCAGGGCTTCCCTGGGGCTGCCCCACAGCTCCCCCTTGCCCTCTTGCCCAATCCTGCTTCCTCCCTGCTCTGCTGCAAAAGTTCACACCAGTGCACATCCTGCTGGCTAAAATCCATTTCAGCGTCTGCGCCTAGAGAAACTAACTTGTGACAGGTGGGAGGGGAAAGAAAGAGGTGATGACAGAGATTCTGGAGCAAGAAAGCTCCCCAACTGGCTGGCGATGGGGAGTCCTCATGAGGTATGTGGAGCACCCATAGCACCCCAGACAGATGGTGGTCCAAGAGCTAAAACTCTCACAGGTAATGGGATATCGATCGCTAGTCACTCATGATGGGAGCAGAGGGGTCCCACATAGCAACAAAACAGGGAAAGCTGACACCCACTCGCAGACCCAGGACTTCTTAGAGTGGAGTCTCCAGACAAGGTTAATCATCCACCCATGGAAAGTCTGTCAGGCCTTTGGGCGGCGGGGGGCTGGGGGCGACTTCTGGTGCATATCACCAAACTTTGAACCCCAGACTCCTTTGACCCCTCTGAGCCTACCCAAATGGCCCCAGCTGTCCCCATTAAAAACAAGTGCTATCAGCTTGCTTGGAAACAACACAGAGGTTGCTCTCTCTCTGTAAGACAACATTGCTTCCCTTAACACCTGTTCCTGTCCTTTCCCCTGGCCAGCAGGTTATACGTCCTCCACAGTAGCCGCACAACCCCATCAGAGTGCCGATGGAAGCCGGAAGGAGTCATGTGGGACGGAACTCTGAGGGTATTTGACGGGGGGGCCAGACCACAGTGCTAGACAGGAGAGCTCACCAATTCAGGAGCTCTCCCAAGATGCAACATTCAACACCCTAACAGGTGCCCCAGGAGATGGCATGACCTTCCTACCGGAAGGACTAGAAGCATGAAGAAAGTGATAGTTCAGGCCAGGGGGACCCGAATGTCAAACTTGCCGTGGCCAGCCAAGGAGGCCGTGTCCCATGGGTGGAACAAGATGCCATGTGGAGCTTGCGGAATGTGCCAGAACTAGGGTCACAATGCAGGCCCTGGGGTTCTGGACTAACAACATGCTGTCCACAGCAGAGAGAGATGTGCCTTTACAAAAAAAGCTGCTGAAGTTCTTACTGGGCCCTGGTAGAGACAGAATGCCTGTCCATGGGATACCAAGAGACCATGCATATGGGAAATGTCCATAATGACCTGATTTCTAGCAGACCCACCAAGGCGTAAGACCAGGCAGGGCCAGTGGCAGGTGTGCTGATGAAATCGGGCAAACACAGCAGAGGGCACCTGTGAGCTGCCTGAGCAGGTGGCCCAGATCTCCATGTCGCTCACCGCTGCTGCACCCGCGCCCTGCCTCAGCTTACAGTTTTGCTCGTATGCGGGATCCCCTGTGAGTGAGCCTGGTTTGTGGGTGGGCTGGCTCGATATGAATGCACTAGTTGAGATGCAGACAACTTCATGGGAGCCTCACCCAGCAGTGGCCGAAAACGACAGCGGTAAGATAAAAAACCACTCCTAAATGGGGGCTATTCCTTGTCATCCACCTGGTGTAGGACAAGTGGATCAGGGTGAGACTAACGTGGCTGCTGGGTCAGGGTCAGCCCCAGAGTCCCCGATGACCTGTCACGTAGGATTGTTGGGATCCTTCGTGCTGAATCCTGGTAGTAATGACACATCAATACCACGAAGGAGGATTCGCTCCTAGAAACAGTGGGCCCCATTCGGAGTGGGAAACAGGGAGAAGAGGTCTCACGGTTGGTGGCTCAGAGCGTGGGCTCTGAGAGAGTCAAAATGAAAGGGCTGGGCAAGGGCCGTGGCCTGGGGTGAGGGTGCATCTGTGGCCAGCACCAATGATAAGGAGGTAGGGTGGCTTGAGAAGGGAGCAGGTGAACTTTGGATGCTTGTGGCAAAAATAAAGGACGCTGCCCAAGTTGAGGCTCGTGGAACCCAAGAGACTAACAAGGGCCCAGAAGACAGAGCAGGAAGAGAAGGGGTGCCATGCATGAAGGAGCTAGACATCTATCTGGCGGCACGAGTGGATGCTCCGTCAGGAGAATCCGGGAATCACCTTCATGTCTCTGGACACCTCCTCACTGATAAGACCACAGGTGCGTGGGTGGGTGGGACTGGATTTCAAGTCTAGGTGGACCCAGGCATCCAATTGGCCAATAGATACTTTTGGAAGAACCCCAATTCATCTCGGTCCTTCTACTGGATCTCCCGAGAAACGGTGGTAACTTCTGGGTAGTGTTGATCTTGCATTCGTCTCTCCCGTGTCCATTCACCCATCTACAAGGTGCATTCGCACACTGTCTCAGGCCAGCCATGGTACCAAAATGGCAGCCACTCACCCATCCTCCAAGGCTCACGGACCTGGAACAAGACATCACACGTGGTCATTGGCTCCCATCATTCCATTGCCTGCCGTGATCACGGCTGCGATGTGAGCCACACATGACCCATTTCATCTGCCTTCCTCTGCACATGTGGGACGGGAGTCACTTGTTGCGTATAGCAACTGCACACTTAACAGAAACGAGAGGAGGTGTTCCACATTTCCTCTCACTCATGGGCCTACTTGGAATGGCTCTATTTCAGGAGTCAAGTGGGGTGGTGCCCATCCTTCTTATCACTGATTATCTTCTTTCAACCCTGACTATTTTCCAAAAAGAAATCTACATAGAGAAGTTCAGATGGAGTCCAGCACAGTGAAGCAACACCCGAGGCCTATATATCCTCCAGCGTCCTGGGACTGAGGCATCTGTTGTTGGATAAGATACACCACTGTCCATTAGAGGCCGAGGGCAGGTTGCACAGTCAGTCATGAGACCCTTCAGATGTCAATCAGTGGCCATATGCTTGAATTATGATTGCTACCAGGTATCTTGGGGGTAAAGTGAAAGGACGTTTCCCAGGGAATTAGACTCACAGGATCCTTGGGGGTTGGTGTAAGATTGCCTTTGCCTTAGCAAAGCATCAACATGGAGGCCTCTGATCTCCCAGAGGAAGGTCACGCCACCTGTTTCAAGGACTTGTCAATGGGCTATAGGCAGTAAGGAAATTTAATTTTTTCTTTTGCCATTGTTTCCCAGCTCACTGGCACCGACCTGCCTCAGTCTCCCCCCAAGCCCACCCAGAGCCCACCGAGTGCCACCTAGGGAGAGAAGGGCTTCCAGCTTTGGGAAGCTCCTAGAGCCAGTACCTCCAGGGGCCTCTGGTTTGCATAAGGACTGGAGCCCAGCTGCCTGGGTGTTTAGGGAAGGAAAGATGGGGGCAGTGGAGGCGCTCCAGGCCTTCCAGCTTCTCACCTACAGGGAGGCCAACCAGGCCCCACAAGGCAAGATCCTTCAATGACCCCTTGAGTCGGTCTGCAGAAGAATCCTGCACCTGGGCTGTGTGAGGCAGAGGAGTCCAGCGCAGGTGGACATTGTGGAGACCCCAGGGCGCCGCTGAGGAGTTTGGAGGCCCCAGACCTGTGCCCTTCGAGGTTACCCTGCCTTCCCGCCCTGACCATGTTCGCGCCGCGGGCCTTGTGCACGGAGGGTGGCCAGGAGGATGACGGCTGCAGCCTGGAGGCCCGGAGCCCTGATACTCAGCCTGGGTTCCGGCAAGCCCCTTGGAAGAGGGGGCTCCGGGAGCGGGAGGAGCTGCTGCAAGATCGCCGCTGCGCGCTCCCTCCCGGCCTACACACCCCAGCTTGCAGGCGCCCGGGTTCCGAGGGCAGCGGCGGCGGAGGCACAGGCTTCGGGGCAGGCGCGGGGGCGGCCTGGGGACCGAGGACGCGCCCCACAGCCTCGGGCGGCAGGGCCAAGGGCAAGGAGCGGGTGCGCTTCAGAGCCGCGCGGGGGACGGAGCCTGGCCCGAGGCATCCCTGCCGCGAGGCCGCCCGGCCCCCTGCCTCCGCCGCTTCCCTCTGGGCGCCTCGGTCCTTCCAGCTCCGGGACAGCAGCGCGTGTGCCCAGGGCTCCCGCGCCCTCGCGGACGCGCGCGGAGGTGACGGGCTGCGCTGCCTTTCTGTCCCGGGCCCAGGGCCGGGCGGTGCGCTCCGCCTTCACCGAGGGGCGGCCCTACCTGCGTGCGCTGGCCGAGCGGCAGTCCGAGCGGGTGGCGCCACAGCCCCCGGAGCCCCGGCTTCCCCGACGTTTCTCCGATCGCAAGGGCTGGGTCCCCGGTCGCGCAGCCCCGGGACGCTTCGGGGCAGGAAGGAGGGGACCGACCCGCTCTCAGAAGGCAGGAGTCCCCGATGACTTCCAGGGAGACTTTCCTGAGGCCTGAGGTCCGCCTGTGATGTGCAGGTTGGGGACTAAGGAGGGAGGGGAGGAAGCCGCGGGGCCACAGCCCGGCCCCAGACACCTCCTGCCACAGAGCCTGCTGAGCCCAGGCCAAGCCCCGAGCCTCTCACGTGGGTTTTCTCCTCCTTGGGTCTGTGTCCTCAGCCTCTACAATTCCCGCCTGGCTTCAGAAAGGGAAGGACCCCCGAGGCCCGCCTTTTTGCAGGTTTACCTTACAGAGGACACATTCTTTCTATGCTGATCTTTCACCCGGCTCCTTCTTTTTTAGGACTGTTCACCTAGAGTGAAGACTGGAGTTTTGGAGGGTAGATTTCCTAATGGATCTCTGAGGGGCAGTGCTTTGTGTTTACATGAGTTAGTGTATGTACTTCCTGTTGTCCTATCACATTCTCTGATGGGGCTCCTTCCATGTCCTCGATGATCTGTCATTTCAGTCCCAAAGAGATTTACCTGTTCATGATGGGGAAAACAACAACATCCTTGGCCACAGAATTTTAATGTAGGGGATGAACCACTTCCTGACTCATTTCTACAGATAGTCGTGCCCAGGTACCCAAAATACTCTAGACCTAGCACTTGTTATAACTAGATTAGTTTATAATTATCTTTTGAGTGATGAGTGAAATATTAAATGAACAATTAAAAGGGACAGAATGAATGGAATATCAGAGTTGAATCACAGAGCATGGATCTATTCATCCCTGTTGCCATGCATCTGGACCATGCCCGTGCCCATCTGAACATTCATAGGAGAGTTAACACACAGCATATTGTATTCCATGTCTCTCAGTTAACATTCAAAGTTATTTCCTGATCGATAAGCCTTTGTCATTATGCTTACAACTTGAAAGAATAGGAAGTGACGAACTGATGAACAGGGACAGAGTATGCAAGGAAAACGGGCCCAATCTAACTAGGTACAGCGTTTCATGGTGTTGAATGACACATACCCACTCAATAGATTTTCAGCAACTATTCATGAGTACAGATGTTCAAGTACTGATCTACTGAAGCAGGTTTGCCTCGTACCTCGGTACTTGCAACCAAAGACCACGTTCGACATTTCTCAAAACACCTCATCATCCTACATCTGCATACTATGTATGTATCATAACAAGACGGTTGCCAAAGGACTGAATTCTTGACTCATTCACATACGAAAAAAATCTTTGGGGAGGGTTTTCCCAGTAGGAGTTTTCTGATGAGAATGCTAGGTGAAGTATTTTCCGCTTGGACTGTAAAATTGGCATCTCTCTCCTCTGCCTGAGGACTTTCATGTTCAGTAAGGAACAAGGGATCCCTGAAGATTTCCCCTCATTCATTTCACTAGGAGCATTTTATTCACTGTGAATCTTCTCCTGTCCTGCAAGTGCGTCCATGAGGGATGGGATAACCGTGATTCCTTTGCCGTGTTTCCTCTACAGAGGTGATTAGGTGCTGTACCCCAAGAGGGCTCCACTCCTAGTCAAGCCTGTCTTGCCTTCCTCAGTGTCTCAAGAGATGGTGCCCACTCTTTGCATTTTGTGTGGGCTAAGGCTGCGGCTGCACCTGCAGTTTCTGTCGCCAGGATTGTAGTAGGGCTAGGTGTTTTCTCCAGGTGAATTCCCTGGTGGCTTACAAGGGATCATTTGTGGCTGAGGCTCTATCTCATTGATTCCAGACGCAGGGTTTCTACTCTGGGTGAATCCTCTGGTGTTCATGAAGGTGAGGGCTCTAGTTAGAGCCTGGGCCGCGTGGACTTCAGACATTGGTCGCCCCGCGCGAGTTCTCCAGCGAACATACGCCTGAGAGCTTCATCGAAAGGCCCTTCCATATTCACAGCACTGACAGGCTCTCTCACAGTGTGAATACTCCCACGCCCTGTTGGGTCATGGCTTTGAACAAATCCTTCCCCATGCAGGCGACAGTCATAATCGTTTCTCTCCTGTGTTGGTGCGCCCATGCGGCTGAAGGAATGGATGTTCACTCAGAGCTCTTCCGTGCTGATTCCGGGCATAGCGCTTCTCTCTTCGGGACTCCTTCGTGAGGAATCGAAAAGCCCTCTGGCTCAAGTGTCTCCCACATTCGTTATGTTTATAAGATTCCTCTCCAGTGGGAGGTTTGCGTTGTGTGCAAGGTGAAGGCTCTGGCTGAAATCTTCCCACCCTTTCTACAGTTTAGAAGGTCTCTGCCGTATCAGTCCTCTCGTGTCATCGAATGCTAGCATACTGGACTACAGGCTTTCATGTATATGTTTGGCGACATTTATGTGGTTTCCTTTCACAGAGAAAAGGCTCCTTCTGTGGATACTGGAGTGAGAGTTTCACATAGCACCTCCCATTCAGTGGCTCCCTCTCTTAGTTTTCCCTGAGGCCAAAGAATGTACAGGAGATTAGACAAGAAGATTGAAGTATTTAAAGGATTATGTCACTGCGGCGGGGGGGGGGGGGGGGGGGGGGTTGTGGGTGGGATATTTCCCCCACGGGTCTCCAGAAGATGTCGGAAAAACCATGGCCTCAAGGACATCTGTGGGTGACATTACCCTGGTCTTCTACTCTCACTGGCCAGACTCTCTTCACAATGACTGACGCCTTGAGCCAGGAGCCGACCTGGACTCGAGACTCTGAGAAATCTTCCTCCTTCCCTGCACATGCCTCCTCCTGGCTTCACATGAGAAATCACACCTAATCCGTAGGGCTGATACGCTGTTTGTGGAAAACAATGTACGTGGATTTCGAATTCTGTGCTAGGACCGTGTGTGGTCCTCCACTTCAGGGCAGGGGAAGGAACAAGGCGGACCTTACAGCACAAGGAAGAGCACCTTGACCTCTGGAAGTACTGACAATATTTCCTCAAAGCTGGAGGAACACTGTTCTTGGGCTCAGAGACATTTGGGGCTTGCTTGCTGATGCTCAAGCAGAACCTTAAAACTCTATTTTCAAGGGACAGCGTTTCCTAGGCTTATCGCCGTGTTGCCCAGTCCGCCATGGGTGCAGTGCCGAGAAACTGCTAGAAACTGTGGAGCAAAATTCTTCACGTTTGTAACGTACCCATGCACGGAGTGCTCAACACTGCTGCTCACGTGGAAGTCAAAATTAACTTTCTTCTTCATGTGGGTAACGTACCCATGCACGGCGTGCTCAACACTGCTGCTCACGTGGAAGTCTGGGTACAGAGCAGCGAGAAAGACAGAAAAGTGTGCTCCAGTGGGCTACGTCCTCGTGGGATGACAAAGTAGATAGAAGGAAATAAAGATGTGTCTTCTCTTGAGGTAGCTGTAAATGCTCTGTGAGTGGATAGCAGTCAGGGTAGAAGGTGGAGTGGAAGCTGCTCTGAATACTTACAGAATAAATCGAGGTTGCCAGGGGCACCTGCGGACACCGCTGGCCGACGACGTCCAGCATCCCGGCTCTGTACAGCCTCCTCTGGGATGTGTGTGGCAGGGCCCACTTTTCTTGGGTGAGGTCCACAGCCACCTCCTTGAAGAGCACTGATTCCTAAAACCCTGGTGGGCAGTCTGGGTGGGCTTGTCCCCTCCCCAACAATGTCCGGAGGCGACGGTGGAGGCTGACAGCCCTGGGGAAGGCAGCTGTGTGCGTCCAAAGCTCAGATCAGGCTAGGGGAGCAGTCACGTGTGCCTCTGAGCAGACCCGGCCTATGCCTTTCACACGCATCAACGAGATAGGCACACTCTGAATGCACAACCAGTGTGTTATAAAAGAATGTCCCCTGAAGTGTGGTGTCAAAGACGTTGGACGTCGCAGAACAGAAAGTTAAGTTTGACTTCCATGTGAGCAATGATCCTTTTTTTTTTTTTTTTGGCTTAGGACTTCATAAATAAACTCTGCTCTCCCTCCAAGTTTAATTCCCTCTACAAACTACCCACACGGCAGATAAAATCCACGGTCTGCCACTTGTCAGCTGTGCCTATGGCAAATCGTCGTCCCTTGCAAACCCCATTCTCATGTATGAAGTGGCTGAATAACCTCTTGAGGATGTTGAGTGATGAAGTGAACTCATGGGTAAGGTGCTTCTTATCCGGAAATAAACAGCAAATACATGCCCCAGGTGTATTGTTCGCGAAGATGTCTGAGAAGCTTGGGGCAATGTGAGTGTTCCGCATGACCGAGCAGGCTTTACACGGAAGTGGGGTCAGGAGGTGCTGCCTGTCTCATCTCAGCACAGATCAGGTGTCATCACCAGGTGTGAGGACAGACAGGTGCAGCTGCCCAATCCGGGCTCCTGGGTGGGCTGTGCTGAAGGACAGTCCTGGCTGGAGCCTTCCTGTAAAAGGAGGTCTCCCATTTCCTCCTAGTTTCTCTGTGACCTCATCTCCCCAATTAACCTGCTCTGTCGTAGGGCTCCATGCTGTCTTCCTGCTCACAGAGAAATGCAAGCCTCTCGAGCGGTTCAATCTCTCCAGTCCTTCAGAAATGGCTACCATTTTCTCAGTTTGACTCTGCCAGCTAGACTGCTCCTCCATGCACTGCTTACTTCAGGAAACAATGCTTTCTCTAGCCTGCTACTGGTTTCTGAGCAAACGTGAGTCATAAAGGGGACACAGGGGTGCTTTGGACCAAGGATGAAAAGAAGTATTTTGGTTACACGTTCGAAGTTTCCAAAATGTTCAATTGCATCCCGAGAAAACAAATATCATGGACAACAAGTGACTGTGAAACTAGGCACCGCCCCTTTGGGTCCAATCCCATAGAAATGCTTCTCCTCTCTCTCCTGCTCCTCCCTCGATCCTGCACAGCTGTTTCAGCTCCCCTGCTGCACACCTGCCTCCCCAGCTGGACCAGGAGTGCCTGCTCTTACGCATCTCTCCCACCTGCGTCCATCACGTGCCTGCGCTCACTGCGGTCACGGTTTTGGTTAATGAGTGAATTCCTTCCCCAGCTAGGCCGTGGACGATGTGGGAAATACAGTCTCTCCTCTTCCCTCCTCACAAACACGGCCTTTGTGGAATCGGGAGCTCATTAGTATAGGTATTGGGGTGGAGACTACTTCCACATTATTCCCTGACCTTCACAACCTTCACGGAGATGCTGGATGCCAGGGCTGAGTTCAGAGCCTTGGGTGCCTCCCAGATGCACTTAGAAGGCTCAGTTCCTGTGGAGACACCTTCCCATGCCCTGGAAACAGTAGGGACAGAGCTAGTCCCTAGTCATGGTGAAGGCATCGTCAAGAACTCAGCTGCCACCTAATCTCCTCTGTTCAGTCTCAGAGACGGTGCTGCACTCCAAGCAGGAAATTCTAGGAAAGATGAGGAAGCCATAGATTTGAGTCTTGTCTCTGGTTCTCAGATCTATCAATCTCGAACCCCCAAACTTTCACGTGGGAGTGGCCATGCCACCAGGTATGCGGGCCAGAGTGACTGAGGAGAAGCAGGGAGAGTTCTTGTTTTCTAGTTGAAACTAAGAAGGTTTTGGGCTCTGTTGCTCATATGGGTTATGTTAGCTCACTGAATTTACTTGTAAGGAAGTGAAACTCTTAGTGCGTAGTAAGTTAATTAACTCTTTTTTTTTAAGATTTTATTTATTCATTTGACAAAGAGGGAGAGACACAGCGAGAGAGGGAACACAAGCAGGGGAGTGGGAGAGGGAGAAGCAGGCCTCCCGCGGAGCAGGGAGCCTGATGTGGGGCTCGATCCCAGGACCCTGGGATGATGACCTGAGCCGAAGCCAGATGCTTAATGAATGAGGCACCCAGGCGCCCAAGTTAATTAACTCTCGCTCTTCAAAGTTCTTATTCAGTTTATTGCCTGACCCCAACTACTTGGAGCATCTGACTCACATCACATAGGAGTCATGTCACACAGTCTCTCCGTGACCAAGGAAAGCACTCTGGAATTTATTACATTTAGTCATTTTTATCTCGATGCACTATCATTACTTCTTCAGCATCCACACCAGACCTGTGAAGTGTCACAGCGTCTGAAACCTAGCTTGCCACCAACCCCACTGATGCAAGTCTCAGATATCTTAGCTCCTCCACAGGTTTGGACAATATGAGTCCCCTTAATGACACCAGTGAACCAATTTTTAACATAGGAACCTAAAGGCCAGGTTTAGCACTCTTGGTCGGCATGAGGCAAAATAAATCCATTTCTAAGTTTGCAGAACCATTGCCTCAAAGAAAATGTTGGGCTTTTTCTAACGGTCACATAAAAAAACTGCACAGACCCCCTTAGCCGGAAATCCTACTGCCATGGAAGGAAGCTAGTAGGAAACTGCTTGGTGCCTTTAAGGAACATGGCTTGTGATTACAGAAGGAAAAGACACTGGAAAGCAGGAACACTTCTTGGGTGGGAAGGGCTGATCCAAACACACCAAATGTTGTCCAGGTGGAAGGCAGCCATCGAACACTCAGTATCCCTGCCCCTGTGTTGTTGGGATTATTCTTATTGTGCTTTATCAATTACAAGTACAGGTTAAGTAACTCTGAAACCCCCAAATAGCTCCCACTTGACATTACTGGCACACTGCACGCGTGGTCTGCAGGAACCCCTTCCTTCCAAGAATGCCTAGAAACTCCAGCCTGTCCACGTCTGTCTGCTGTCCCATCACTCCACCACCCTGGCACGTGGCCTCCCTACTTGCCCCTGCACACAATTGTTCCTGATAAAATCGCTTTTTAGGCAGGGAAATCATTACTGTCAGTCACCACCTCCATATCAATGTGTTCTCACCTGCAATTGTATTTTCACGTATCTTAAAAGAGCATTTTTACAAGTTCTTGACCTTACCATGCATGTTTTTTATCTATCTTTCATCGTCTGCTATGGTCTGGCTTCTGCCCCCGTGGTTCTGATGAAACCACTTGCGTGAGCTTATTAATGGCCCTCTACTCTCCCCTCCCGTTACGTCTTTTCCATTCTCTTCCATGACTCTGCGGCATAAGCTACTATTGACATCCTTATGGCCACGACATTCTCTCCTTCTTAATGGGAACTCTAGTATTGCCTTCCTGTTTCTCTGCTACTTGCTGAGCCTGAATGTGGCTCTCTCCAGAATGCCCCAGCAGGCTCACAGCATGCTCACTCAGTCTTGCCTTTAGAGTTCTAACCTCTCAGGTCAACCATAAATCCCAGGCACCAACGGCCAAGTTCTTATCTCCAACCCTGCCTTCGGCCTCCCCATATGGGCTCTACAGCATCTTCACCTGATTGATCACCGTGGATGAAACTACATTTCTCCTTCTCTCCTTCTCTCCCAGCTACTTCCAGCTCTCCTGTGGATGCATTCTCTGTCCTCAGCACCCAGGCTCAATGGTTCAGAATCATCCATAATCCATTTCTTTATACTCAAGAAATTACCTGGTCATGTGGTCTAGCTCCCACTGGAATGGGTTGAGGAATGATCAAGGGGGAAACGGACACAGCAAGTGTGGACAAGGTAAGGCTGTGATGGGCAGTGGCTGAGAAGAAGAGCGGATCATAGAAGTTCTCTAAAGGCAGAAGAGGTTGGAGAACATATTAAAACACAGATGGGGAAAGATCTGTTAGAGGAGTGATTAAAGCTTAAAAGAAAGAGAAAGGATCTTTGCTGGGTTCCTCAGAAGGATTCAGCAAAATGCTATCTTACTGACAGCATCTTATCCAATGCTCTTTCAGTTAGAAATACCCCAGGTTAACAAAGTCCTTGGAAATTTTTCCTGTAGATTTCCCACTGCTTGAATGACATACACGAAGCTTATACACGGCACTATTGTACAGCGTTAGCAAAAAATAGAGCAATGTGTCCTGATAGAGGGTAATTTCTAAGATATTATCAAATGAATAAAAGCAAGCTATCACACAACACTACACCTGCCATACTATGACCTGTGTTTTTAAACGGGGAGGGGTGGGTGAAGGAAAAATATATATTAAGATTTGCCTGCATATACCTACAGAGACTCTGGAAAGACCTGGAAATGCAACCACAGTGGCTCACTGCGGAGGGCAAAGAGGGGCAGTTGTGGGAGGCCTCTCACCATATGTATTTGTATATTTTTAGGTTCTTGAACCAGATACCTGTATGACAAATTCCTCAGATATTTCAAGAAATTGAATTTTTTAAAACCTCCACAGATTAAAATACATTTAGTGCTATTTCTACCAATTGAGTGGAAGTCAACTTTGTAATACCAGGGAGATTGTTTGGTTTCTCTAAAATGTCTATTTATGTGTCTCTTCCTGTGGCCTTGGCTTATTTTCTTTCACTTTGGAGGAAATATTTCTAATTTGTAATTCTTCGTGTTCTTTTTCTCAGAGAACATCGAGCATTGCTAATCTCATTAGTTAGGCCAAAGCCAATTTTCTTACATTTCTTTCCCTTTTTCCCCCATGCAAAATTTCCGTACCTTCACTGTCAGGTTAGATGGTATTTAAGCCATTTACAGAGATAGGAGGAAAATTATTTGTAGTCAGTACTTGCATTCTTACTCTGGCATATTGGTAACACTAGGAAAATATATGAAATCCTTGACTTTATGGTAAGAATTATTAAGTTCAGGGGCACCTGGGTGACTCAGTCGGTTAAGCAGCTGCTTTCACCTCGGATCATGATCTCAGGGTCTTGGGATCGAGCCCCACATCGGGCTCCCTGCTCAGTGGGAAGTCTGCTTCTCCTTCTCCCTCTGCCCCTCCCCCCTGCTCGTGTGCGCACTCTCTCTCTGTCAAATAAATAAATAAAATCTTAAAAAAAATAATTTTTACGTTCAGGAGACCATGTCCTGAGACTGAAAACCAGCAACCACATTGATGCTGAGGAGCTATGACAGCTGAGCACCACTTTCTGTGCTGGGAGAGAGGAGACCTGTCTTCAGCTACTTAAAAGGCTTTCTGAGAACATAGTAGAGCTAGGACCAGTGGACAGACTTTCTAGTAGTCATCTCCCAGGGAAGCATGAGAAAGAACTCCTGAGTATTTCCAGTGCTCCCCAAGAAGGTGATGGTCTGAAGTGATGGCCAAGGCCAAGGCCATCTGTAGACCAGAAGAGATGACGGTTGCATCTGTGTGTCTGCACGAGTCGATCCGGCATTGAGACAACGAAGTTTTGACTCAATAGTGGATGGTCTCAGCTTTCAGGATATGACATTTTTTAATATCAATCCTTTTTTTTTCTCTCAATTTCTCAAACCCAGGACAGGTACTTGCATGAGACCCATTCTCTTTAAATTCCATTCTTTCTAAGTTTGTGGCTTCTTTTCAATAACTACCTTTCTGTCTTTTTTTTTTTTAAGATTTTATTTATTTATTTGACAGAGAAATAGAGAGCACAAGCAGGGGGAGTGGCAGGCGGAGGGAGAGGGAGAAGCAGGCTTCCTGCTGAGCAGCGAGCCCGATGCGGGACGCGATTCCAGGACCCTGGGATCATGACCTGAGCTGAAGGCAGTCGCTTAACTGACTGAGGCACCCAGGTGCCCTCTGTCTTTATTTTTTTAGGCAAGATAAGTAAGAGGGTGATTTCCTTGTCAGACTTTGAAGGAAAACAAACACCTTTAAAAGTTGACTTTTTGGGGCGCCTGGGTGGCTCCGTCGTTAAGCATCTGCCTTCGGCTCATGTCATGATCCCGGGATCCTGGGATCGAGTCCCGCATCGGGCTCCCTGCTCCGCGGGAAGCCTGCTTCTCCCTCTGCCCACTCCCCCTGCTTGTGTTCCCTCTCTCACTGTGTCTCTCTCTGTCAAATAAATAAATAAAATCTTTTAAAAAATAAATAAAAGTAGGCTTTCTAAAGGTTCTATTTTATTTTTTATTTTTTTTTTAATATTTTATTTGACAGAGAGAGACACAGCGAGAGAGGGAACACTAGCAGGGGGAGTGGGAGAGGGAGAAGCAGGCTTCCTGCTGAGCAGGGAGCCCAGTGTGGGGCTCGATCCCAGGACCCTGGGACCATGATCGGGGCCGAAGGCAGATGCTTAATGACTGAGCCACCCAGGTGTGCCAAGGTTCTATTTTTTTAATGGTCTTGCATTAGGACCTTAAATCCTGGGTTTGTAATGAGCATAGTAACCTAATTCAGAGGCAACGCTGGGGAGTGAATTGGTAGTAGGACAGCACAGACCACTGGGATTTGCAACTCTTGGTAGGTGCACCTCTGTTTAAAGATGTGTTACCAGCCAATGGAACAACCAACATGCAGACGCCAGGTACAAGAGTGACTGGTGAAAAGGAAATTTTTTGACAACGGAAGAGACAAGCAAGAAATTTTTTGACGAGCAGTTGCTGTTTCCTTGCAAGGCACATAGAAAGTGCCTGCAGATAATAGAGGTGTCGTAGGCAGGAAGCAGTATGGCTTCACCTGTATCCTGTTATCAGCAAAACAACAAAAGCATCAGAGGTGAGAGACATTTTGGGGGCTGATTTGGGCTTTGTGTTTGTCCACTCCCTTGTTTTCCAGGCCTGCCTTTGCTGAGTCGGCACGCTTCTTTGTGCTCTTTCTAACTCTCTTTCCCGACCTGGCTCCCATGCCCACCAGGAGATAGGAAGCAAAGTGAAGTTGGCAATTTCGCTCTGTATAACACTTAAGACTGCATTGAAGTTGGGACAGTACGCATGTGCTGAGTGTCCATCCTCACTGTCATGGACATTTATTCTTTGAGCCATAATCAAATACTATCATTACTGGGGCGCCTGGGTGGCTCAGTTGGTTAAGTGTCTGCCTTCAGCTCAGGTCATGATCTTGGGGGTCCTGGGATTGAGCCCCCTGTTGGGCTCCCTGCTCAGTGGGGAGTCTACCTCCCCACCCCCCACCCTCACATCCCCAGCACCCCCTACCTGCTCATGTGCATGTGCGTGCAAACTCTCTCAATAAATACATAAAATTAAAAAGAAATACTATCATTATTACTCTTGTTCCTCAAATTGTGCCATTCTTGGCCATTGGAAGTTCTATTTTTTTTTAAATAGAAGTAGGGGAAAAAAAGAAAAAATCAGAATTTAATGTGCCATGATTATGTAAAAATGTTAACAGTAAGGGGCCCTAGACGAAGGGTGTGCTGAAACGTTCTGAGTACATACATAAATATATGATTAGGTTTTGTTCTGTCAAACTTGTTTCAGTTTTATATGCGTGTGTATGTATTTCTACTTGTGGGGTGCAGTCAAAAAGGATATTAAGAAACCCAAACCCAACTCTCTTAATCTTCCAGACAGTTCTCTGAAGCAGTTATTCTGATTCCCGTTTTGCAGATAAGAGAACTATGGCAGAATGAGATTAAATACCTTGCTTAAATTCACACGGTTAGATTCTTCTAGAACGGGGTTTGGCAAACTTTTGTGTGAAAGGCCAGACAGTCAATATGTTAGGCTCCCTGAGCCACCTGGTTTCTGGGGCAAATATTCAACTCTGCTGGTGTAGCATGGGCTGCTGTAGACGATACGTAAGTGAATAAGCATGAGTTACAAGAGATCTTAATATATAATATATATTATAATAGATCTTAATATATAATACATTTTTTAAAGATTTTTGTTTGTTTATTGATTTGAGAGAGAGAATGAGAGAGAGAGAGCATGAGAGGGAGGAGGGTCAGAGGGAGGGGCAGACTCCCCGCTGAGCAGGGAGCCTGACGTGGGACTCGATCCCAGGACTCCAGGATCATGACCTGAGCCGAAGGCAGTCACTCAACCAACTGAGCCACCCAGGCGCCCAATACATAATACATTTTAATATATAATACAATCGATCTTAATATATTGGACTAAATATATACTTCATATATTAGACTAAAAATTGAATTTCATGTGAGTTGTGTGTGTCATGAAATATTACCCTTTTCTTTTCTTTTCTTTTCTTTTTTGCCATTTAAGGATGGCTACCATGCTTAGTTAGTGAGTTGTAGTAAAACAGGAGGTGGGCTGGATTTGGCTCATGAGTTGTAGTTTGCTGACCCTTGTTCTAGAATTCAGGCCTTCTTAGATCCACCTAGAACTCGAGACTTAACCACTGACTAGGCTATATAAGTTCTGGTGAAACCAAATAAAACTCTTCCTGATAATAATTGTTCCTTACAAGTCTTATGATCCAGTTATTTCCTGAGGACTGGAGTCTTGCATGAACCTGGCAATGCCTTAGAAGTAGGCGTGATTTCCCTCCTTAATATAGATGAAGAAAGAGACTTAAAAAGGGCAAGTTATTCATTAGTAGAGTTAGGAGGGAACTGGACTTTTAGAGAATTCGGACACAACAGGGTTACAGGGCTGTACCACGCATGTCCTGCACGGTGGCACAATCATTAAGGGTTTGCTGCTTACAAAGGTCTGCATACCCGCAGCTACGCTGGTCTGGAGCAAAAACATATCTCAGAAATTGATGGTACATTCCAAATTATTATTGTCACTGTACTAATTTTCAGCGTTGCAGAATAACATACGGTCCTCCGGTCAACAGTGCATTCACACCTCAGGAGGAAAATCTCCCCAAGAAGCCAAATCATAATCAGAAGGCTGGTGACATGGAACATAGGTTTGGGAAGCTTGGGTGATCTTGACGGTGAAGAAGCATGAAGCAGCCACCTCTGTCTGCTAACGTCAGAGATCTGTGAGTGCTGGCTGTGCTGAACGGGGTGTGGGAGATGGCAGAGATGCCTTTGTCTATTTTCACCTGCCAGGTCTGGAGCTCTTAAAGAGGGGGGAGGTGCACAGGGACCCCAGGGAACTTGTGACCACCCTGAAGTTGCCTATCAAATGTATTTGTGTGCATGGTTTTGTTCAGGTAGGATTTAAAGGCCCTGGGTCCCAGCCCCTTCAGAATTTACCATCACGTTCAGATACTCCTCTGCACTGTAGTGACCCTTAAGGACCCTTTGTGTTTGCCTTTGTAATTTACAGAAGGATGAAGACTTAAGGAGAGGCAGACTTGAAAAAAGGTCAGTAAAGTTGGTTGGATCTTCTCCCAAACCCCCAGCTCTCTGCTGAGGCGAAGTGGAACTTCTTTCCATAGTTAGTAGTCTTTGTCTGGCTGAGACCCGAAACAGCGACCTTGGGAGCACAGGCTTGCTGGTCCCCTAAAGCGTCATAGAGGAGCACAGCTTGATGAGTGGGGGCACTTCTTTCTGTGTTGGTGGGGCTGCGGTGGGGCTAGGGCACCTCTTGGTGACAGACCCCCCCCCAAGATGGTTCTCATGGGTGCTGCCCCACACAGCCCATCGGAGGAGTCTTGAACTCCATACCCTTGAGTTACAAGGCATTATTTAGGAGGCCAGAAATGAAACTTGATAAAATTAAACCATAAAATTTCAAACTGAAGAATAGATTATCCCTCAATGCATGTGTACTTACTATGAGAAGCTACATTAATTTTGAAAATGATTTACAATGTCACAAAAAGGCAAAGACAATTTCAAACTGTGGTATACCAGCCAGGATCATCTTGTTGTTCAATTTGAGATTAAACTGCTTGATCAATACGCATAATTACTTGACAGACTATCAGTACCTCTTGGATTATTATCCCATCCTATCTTCAGGATGTTTCTTTTGCTGTGCAAAAGCTTTTTATCTTGATGAAATCCCAATAGTTCATTTTTGCCCTGGCTTCCCTTGCCTTTGGCGATGTTTCTAGGAAGAAGTTGCTGCAGCTG
>NW_027397738.1:0-18968 GCF_003265705.2 Callorhinus ursinus
ATCAGGGAAATCCAAATCAAAACCTCAATGAGATACCACCTCACACCCGTCAGAATGGCTAAAATTAACAAGTCAGGGAACGACAGATGTTGGCGGGGATGTGGAGAAAGGGGAACCCTCCTACACTGTTGGTGGGAATGCAAGCTGGTGCAACCCCTCTGGAAAACAGTATGGAGGTTCCTCAAACAGTTGAAATTAGAGCTACCGTTCGATCCAGCAATTGCACTACTGGGTATTTACCACAAAGATACAAATGTAGGGACCCGAAGGGGTACGTGCACCCCAATGTTTATAGCAGCAATGTCCACAATAGCCAAACTGTGGAAAGAGCCAAGATGTCCATCGACAGATGAATGGATAAAGAAGAGGTGGTATATATACACAATGGAATATTATGCAGCCATCAAAAGGAATGAGATCTTGCCATTTGCAACGACGTGGATGGAACTGAGGGTGTTATGCTGAGTGAAATAAGTCAATCAGAGAAAGACATGTATCACATGACCTCACTGATATGAGGAATTCTTAATCTCAGGAAACAAACTGAGTGTTACTGGAGTGGTTGGGGGTGGGAGGGATGGGGTGGCTGGGTGATAGACATTGGGGAGGGTATGTGCTACGGTGAGCGCTGTGAATTGTGCAAGACTGTTGAATCACAGATCTGTACTTCTGAAACAAATAACGCAACATATTTTAAGAAAAAAGAAAAAGAAGAAGATAACAGGAGAGGAAGAATGAAGGGGAGTAAGTCAGAGGGGGAGACGAACCATGAGAGATGATGGACTCTGAAAAAAAAACTGAGGGTTCTAGAGGGGAGGAGGGTAGGGGGATGGGTTAGCCTGGTGATTGGTTTTGAGGAGGGCACGTTCTGCATGGAGCACTGGGTGTTATGAACAATGAATCATGGAACACCACATCAAAAACTAATGATGTAATATATGGTGATTAACATAACAATAAAAAATTAAAAAAAATAATCCTAAATATGTAATGTAATGCCCCAAATAACATGAATCACCTTCCATGTAATCACAAAGTAATCTCCTTTATATTGTATGTAGGTAAATAGTTATAAAGCTGTGGAAACAAAGAGAAGGGAACTAATCTATTTCTTATTATTCTACTGGGTGAGACAAAAGCTGCTTTGCATGTATTTTCTTCAGATAAGGAATATCTGTTACCTCACTTTGCCAGTTACCTCATTAGAAAACACCAGGATTTTCCTGATCAAGGTATCTTGTTGCCATTAATGACTCCAAAACTGAAATAGTGCAGATGAGAAAGTGTAGTAAATTGTCATCTTCTCCTACCTGTTGAAAAAGTAATTGCTATTTAAGTCAAAATAGGTTCTACACTAATTTGTCTCCTGCAGAAAATAATTATCAGATTCCAATAAAACTCTATTCAAATAACTTAAAAAGCCTATGTTAAGCCACAACATACAAATTATAATTGTTTAGGGTTAATAATTTTTTTTGTTTGTGTACATTGCTTTGTACGAAATAGAAACTCCAAGAGTATGGTTGGATGAATTTATTAACCAGGCACCCAGCAATGGGAAAGATATGCATATTTTATGGCCCTAAGTTGTGATTTCCAACCTTTCCAGTCGGAAGTTATCTTTAGGTCTTTACTTATATCATACATTAAAGGGGCAATGCCTTCATTTATTGCTCTGCAAACAATGGAATGCTTATACTAGATTTTGTGGACTCCTCACTCAAAACATTCACAGATTGAGAAATCCCGTGCCAGAAGCCAATGGAATTTGTTTCAACCTGAAAGAACATTTTTGCTTGACAAATACATGAATAAAACTTTGAAACCTTAAAGACTTGCATTTAAATTAAAAGTGTTTAAACAGGGACGCCTGGGTGGTTCAGTCAGTTAAGCATCCGACTCTTGATTTCTGCTCAGGTCATAATCTCAGGGTCATGAGATTGCGCCCCGCATTGGGCTCTGTGCTGAGCATGGAACCTGCTTGGGATTCTCTCTCTCCTCCTTCTGCCCCTCCCTGTTCTCCCTCTCTCTCTCTTTAAAAATGTTTAAACAGATATTGTGCATTTCTTAGTTGTCTAAGAGAGTAGAGCTGCTGTAGATTTCTTATGATTTTTCAACAATATCAGTCTTTATCTTCTATTTTATTTCAGCTGTTTGAAATGAAAGTTCAGTAATGTATAAACTATTCTTCAGGGGCACCTGGGTGGCTCAGTCGTTAAGCGTCTGCCTTCCGCTCAGGTCATGATCCCAGGGTCCTGAGATTGAGCCCCGCATCAGGCTCCCTGCTCCGCGGGAAGCCTGCTTCTCCCTCTCCCACTCCCTCTGCTTGTGTTCCCTCTCTCGCTGTGTCTCTCTCTGTCAAATAAATAAATAAAATCTTTAAAAAAAATAAACTATTCTTCTATGAAAATCAAAGCAAAATTAAAGAGTCTCAACTCTACAAACTAGTGTGGTACCAGACACTTCTACATGCCTTTTGGGTTCTTCCTCTAGGGGAAACAAAACAAAACAAAAACCTTGATCTTGAACCTAAATTCTTCTACAGACATTGTTCTTTTCCTTAACCTCCTTTGCAGCATAGCTTCTTGCTACTTCTTACTCACCTCTTCCATTTTCTTTGATCTCACTCTGGTAGGATTGCAGTCTCTACTCACCTAAAACGAAGCTCATCAGGGTCACTAGTGACTAAACCCAGGATTCACTGTTCAGTTCTTACCCATTAGTACAATTTGACGGTTCCGTTCTCTTGACTCACTTTCTGCAGTTGGCTTCTCCCATCTTACATATCACTCCTTCCCAGTCTCCTTTCTGATTTTTGATCCTCTTCCCAAACCTGTAAACCTCAGAATTCCCAGGTCTGGTGTATCAAACACTCAAACTTTTCCCTGGAAGTTTAGCACCTTAAAAACATAACAGATTTAAAACCAATCTCTTGATTCTTGCTGCTATTGATAAAAGACAGTTTTTCCAAAAAATCTTTCACTTTCTTCAGGATCCCAAGCCAAACATCTTGATGTCATGACTTATCTCTTTCTCTCATACCTCCCATACAATTCAGAAGCAAATTGTGTTACCTCTACCACCACAATATATCTAATATTTGATAAGCTGCCATTTTTCTTGCCTCCATTATTGCATTGTCCTCTTATTCTATTTCTCTGCATTCACCCTTATTACCTAAACTATTTTTTAAATGTCTTCCATTTACTCAAATCCCTTTAAAATCTTCTCTTAAAATCCACTGTGTTTATAATTGCCTATAAAATGCTACATGATTTGGTTCCCCATTCACTATCAGGCCTTATATTACCTTCTAAACTTTTCTTTGTCCTCTCTGCTTGGACCACATACTCTTTCCTCTGCTGGCATTTTCCCAGCAAACACACTTCCCTTCTGGCAAGGGCAAGTAAGTCACCACCTGGTTCTGAATGATCATCATTTCTTTTGGATTCTTAATATATTTCTATATTTCCCTCCCTCAGCTCCTGGCATCTAAGTAATGTGTTTAAACTGCCATTCAGACAAGTGAACACATCCACCTCTCACCTCACCTCTTAACTCTTACCAGCCCATTTGTTTAATTCTGCCTTGGGAATATGAAGATAGAGAAATATCAGTAATGCTATTGACAGTCATTTTTGAGAGCTGGAAACAAGTTATTCTCCCCATAAAATGGGCTGGAACCCCAGAAACTGGTAGAGATATCAATTAAGGAATTAAACTTAGAGCAATATTTGGTAGTAACTGGGTCAATAAAACAACCTCTTCTTATTTAAAACTTACAGATGCCATAATTAAAATTCTGTAGTGGAAATCGAGGTAGATAGTGAGAAAACAAATCCCACACTTTCCGTGGTGACCAATCTCCAGACTGGTTCCCAGTGATCCCTACTTCCTGATATTGACACCATTGTGTGAATCTCTTCCAGACTGTACCATGCATGGCTGGTCTGTGTGACCTATAAAATATAACAGAAGTGAAGGTGTGTGACTTATGAGGCTAAATAATAATGAAAATTGTGGCCCCTGCCTCTCTTGCTGTTGTTCAGATCACTCAGTCTGGGGAAGTCAGCTGCTACGTCATGAGAACACACAGTGGTCCTGTGAAGAGGCCTCTATTACAGGGAATTAGTGTTTCCTGCCAACAGCCATGTGAGTAAACCATCTTAGAAGCAGATCCTCCTGCTCCTGCCAAACCAGCAGATTCTTCAGCCTCATCAGGTCTCTCACGAGAGGCCATGCGATACAACCACTCAGCTACATTGCTCATGAATACTTAACTCATAGGAACTGTGAGATACGAAATATTTATTCTTTTAGTCATTCATACTTGGTATTAATTTATTATACAGCAATAGGTAACTAATATACTTCTCAAAATTAATGTGTTAAATGCTAGTTTTATGTATATACAAATAGTCTTCTAATAAACAGATGACTGTCCAGCAGAGGAGTCTAGTTGCTTGTCTCCCACTCTCAAGGCCAAAAAGGGCAGAGACTCATTTTTCCAGCACTTTCCAGCTCCCAACATTGCAGCTTGAACACCTAAATGTGACATAAGCTAATCCAATGTCACTTGTGACTTTGAGTCAAGAGTTAATTGCACGGTAATGGAAAACAAATCCTAGGGGCAGCTATAGAAATTGCAGTGAATTTGTGAATTTGCGGTTGTGCCGGTGGTAACACAGCCAGCAACAACACCCAGTGTCCAGTGCCGATGCCAATCAGTTACAGTTTCCAGTGTTCAGCTGCGGAAACAGAAGTGTCTTTACTCAAATGACTCAGTGGTGAGATTTAGCTGTGGTTTTTACTTTTATTTTTCCATTATTGCTCTCAGTTTTCCAAGCCTGATCATCTACAATTCCAGAAAATCTAGGTATATATCAGGTAAGGTAACTGTGGCTGCTTTAATAAATCACTCAGAACTTTAGTGGCTTTAAACACCGAAGTTCATTTCTCATCAACTCAACCTTCAAAGAGGTTTTGGTCAGTAGATGGTTCAGGCTGTTTCCATCTTGATACTCTACAACCCCCGCTAGGACCTAGTCAGAGAAAGAGAGAGAGACAGAGAGAGAGAGAGAAAGAGAGACAGAAAGAGAAAGAGGCTGGAGAAGTTACTCCAATTTCAAAGCTTTTATTTACATGAAAGTGGCACAAATCACTTATGCTCACATTCCTTAATAAGACCAGACACCAGACCTGTGTAGATTCACAGGTGAAGGAAGATATAGTCCATAGCTAGCAGCAATTTCTCAGCAACAACTCTATTCAATAGAATAGGAAGTACAAAATCTGTTAGTAGCTATCCATCTCTGCCACACTGCGCTGTGAGCCTGATATAATAAGTTTGTGTATTTTGCTTAAATCAGCGAGAGGTAGTTTCCTTGTATCTGGAAATCTGCCTAATATAGCTGTATTCTCAGTTACTTGATCAAAATCAACCTATAATTTGGCCCGTTAGTATAAATTAAGTTGAATTAACTTTTTTGCATTATTAAATTTCTTATTTTTTGAATAATTAATAGACCATTGATCAATAAATTGTTCATGAAATTCAGTCTCATCTGTAGCTCTATGAAAAAGTTGCAAGCCTCTGCTTACTGTATACATGTTTAGAAACAAGAGCTCAAAGTTATAAACCATTTGTCAATTATGGCAACATTATATTCTAATAAAACCTAGAAGCATCTTATTTCTTCAACCTTCATTAATAAACAACACCAATAGCCAACAATACCACTAAGCACATTTTTTCTCAGAAATTATCTCAAATAATGGAAAATAATTTTCCCAGAAACAGTTGGGGATTATTTAGTATTATATTATTTATTAGATTTCCTTGTCATCTAAATAATTATAGTCATATAATGTTTTACTGCTACAGAGAATCTCTACAAGATATAAATAAGCTTAAAATTGTTATATTGTTAGTTTTCAAATTTACTTTCTTGAAAAAATCATTGCTAAGAGAACAAAGAGACCAGACAGACTGGGAGAACATATTTGCAGACACATAGTTGGTAAAGTACTGGTATCCAAAATATATAAATATCTCTTAAAACTCAAAAATAAGAAGAAAAACAACCCAATTAAGAAGTGGTCGAAAGTTTGAACAGACATCTCATCAAAGAAGACAAATAGACGGAAAATAAGCATATGTTAAGATATTCAACATCATATGGCATCGTGGAATTGCAAATTAAAACAACAATGAGATAAAACTACACATCTATTAGAATGGATAAAATCCAAAACACTGGCAAAACCAAATTCTGGCCAAATTGTTGAACAACAGAAACTCTCATTCATTGCTGGTGGGAATGCAAGATGGGATAGCCATTTAGAAGACAGTTTGGCAGTTTCTTGCAAAACTAAATATACTTTTACTGTATGATCCAGCAATTACAGTCTTTGGTATTTATCCAAAGGAGTTCAAAACATATGCCAACACAAAAACCTTCACACTATGTTTATTCAATATTGAATAAAATTGGAAGCAACCAAAGATGTCCTTCGGTAGGTAAGTGGATAAATAAACTGTGGCACATCCAGACAATGTAATATAATTCAGCATCAGAAAAAAAAATGAGTTTTCAAGCCATGAACAGACATGAAGGAAACTTAAATGCATATTGCTAAGTGAAAGAAGCCAATCTGAGAAGCCTGTATACTGTATGGTTCCAACTATATGCCATTCTAAAAATGGCAAAACTATAGGGACAGCAAAAAGATCAGCGGTTCCCAGGGTTTTGGAGAAGAAGTAGAGAGGGATGAATAGATGGAGAACAAGAGATTTTTTAGGGCAGGAAACTATTCCATATGATAAAGTAAAAGTGAATACATGTCATTATGCATTTGTCAAAACTCATAGAGGGTACACAAAAAGTGAACACCTGGTATAAGTGGTGAGCTGTAGTTAATAATAATGCATTATAATTATGCAGCCATCAAAAGGAATGAAATCTTGCCATTTGCAACGATGTGGATGGAACTGGAGGGTATTTTGCTGAGCAAAATAAGTCAATCAGAGAAAAAAATGTATCATATGATCTCACTGATATGAGGAATTCTTAATCTCAGGAAACAAACTGAGGGTTGCTGGAGTGGTGGGAGGTGGAAGGGATGGGGTGGCTGGGTGATAGACATAGGGGAGGGTATGTGCTATGGTGAGTGCTGTGAATTGTGCAAGACTGTTGAATCACAGACCTGTACCTCTGAAACAAATAATACATTATATGTTAAAAGAGAGAGAGAGAGAAGATATTAGGAAGGGAAAAATCAAGGGGGGTTATTGGAGGGGGAGATGAACCATGAGAGAACTATGGACTCTTGAGAAACAAGCTGAGGGTTCTAGAGGGGGTGGGGGATGGGTTAGCCTGGTGATGGATATTAAAGAGGGCATGTATTGAATGGATCACTGGGTATTATATGCAAACAATGAATCATGGAACACCACATCAAAAACTAATGATGTAATGTATGGTGATTAACATAACATAATAAATAAAAAATAATAATGCATTATAGTGGTACCTTAATTGTAATAAATGTACCACACTAATGTAAGGTGTTAACAATAGGGGAAATTGTGCATGTATGGATGAGAAGTTATATGGGAAATTTATGCTTTCTTTTTTCTCTGTAAACCTAAAAGAGCTCTAAAATTTAAAGTCTATTAATTAAAAAATAAATTATTAAGTTTAAGTAATGGGATAACAAAATCTGGGAAAGATCATTATGTTTTATTTTTATGCAATTAATTTATCTAAAAAGAGAAAGGAAGCTATTACATTCACTGTAAATGCAACTAGATGGTTTAAATAGCGTTGAAAACCTAAGGCTTAAACAGTTCCAATGTGATTTCTGACCACCACCAACTCATGAACGATCTTTCTGACCTCCTATCCATGACCTCGTAATTCATGTGTTCTTATTTTTTACAACAGCTTTGTTCCCCAGATTCTGTTTGGCTTATTTTGTCCCTGCATCCTTCTGTAGTTTGGCGGTTTTACTAACGTTGACCAACAACCAGAATGATATTGAATTGGTCCTAAGTTACATGTTGCATTGTTACATGTACCTTAGCTCTTTGTTTTGTCAGGGGAGGAGAATGGATCTTGACCCAAAGAAGAGCTTTGTATTGCCCAGTCTCCTAAAAGGCACTGTGATTTATCTGATTTATTGACACTGGAAAAAGTCAAATGCATTTCAGTAAAGGCATATTGAAGGAATAAGAGAAAAAATTAATTTTATTTTCTGCTGCTTCTAGCATTTTATTTTCTGTAGCTTCTTCTATTACCCTAACACATCTCAGATTCAATGTCTATCACAAATCTCCCCATCTTTGTTTCCTTTATTAACCCCTCAGGTACCAAGCTTTTCTATAATAGAAATAACAGGAGAAACTTCTCCAGTTACCCTAAGAAGTAGAATACTTAATAATGCCAGATAGTTTGGGCTTTTACAAAAGTCTTGGATTAAGCCAAAAATCAGGTATAGTTGATTATTAGCTTAGAGATGATGGAAGGATTCATTGTATTTACTTAAGACAGTTCAATCAGAATACATACCAATCAAAAAATAAGGGATAGACACATGTCAAACCTAACAGTAATATGCAGAAAAAAAATAAAAATCAAATATTCCTTCTAATAATTTTTGAGTTTTTCATTGATTCCTGAAAAATCCACTTTTTTTTTTAGTAAGAATGGGCATCTCAAAAGAAGAATAGTTTAATTTAAAATATGTGTATCTAGGAATTTCAGAAGTCATTCATTCATAAATTTATTAAGCAAATATTTTTTCAACCCCCTAGCATGTATGAGGACCTCTATGAGTCACTATAAAGTTAATATAAGGATGAACATGATGCCTGCTTCATGGAATTTAAAATCTGATTAATAAAAAGCAACAGCTCCTTCCAATTTACCTATTTTTAGGTATTTGGAATGAATCAAACTTTAAGTAACAAAGCCCAGATATAGTGACACAAACATATAGGGCTTATTTGGGTCACATACAAACATTCCAGATGTAGGTAATTATTGTCATTTCTTCAGTAGCTCAATAAAAGTGGGCTTATAACCTTGTTATTGTCTTCAGATTTCCCTTGTAGCTCTTCCCATGATCACAAGATACCTACTGCAATAGCTCATTATAAAGGAGTAATAATTTTGATGAAAAAATGAAGGAAGTAAACAAAATGACATCTATACGAAAAGAGCAAAAACTCAAGAGGAAGCCTACAGTGTACTTCTGTTTACATTTATTAGGTCTAAACTTGGATTATATTGCCAACATTGGCTGAAAGATGACCAAGAAGATTACTTTAGTTAAATAAAAGGCCCTTTAATATTAAGACTAGACAGTTACTAATTATTATTTTCCAGTGTAACTGACCAATAGAGAACTCCAAACCAGCCTGTAAAGAACAAACTTAAAGATAATTCTCAATTCTGTTAAAAAGGAAAGCATTAAATAATACAGAGTATACATAAAGTACTCAGCAAAGATTAATGCTCATTTTTCTTTGAAAGTTGTTTTAAAGTTATAGTGGAGATATTACCCAATATATTATTTATTAAACATGTATTGACAAACAACTATATATCGCCTGTAGTATTGGATACCATGAACATAAAAATGAAGAAGAGACAAACAGGTACCTTAAATATTTCACAGTATAGTAGGGGAAATAAATATGTAAACAGGTATTTATAAGACAATGTGATCTGTATAACACTGAATCTTCTAGAAAAGCATGCTGTGTCCAGATAGTAAGAGAATATTAGAAAGTTTTTGATTAGGATGCCATTGGTGGTGACCTTAAACTGGAAACTAGGCAAGACTGAAAGAAATCCTGCCAAATTGGAAAGGATGCTATTGTCATCTAGTGGCCAGACCCCTGTCCTTGAAATGGTTATCGTAGATATTATCTATCTGTAAGGAACTATTTTGGGTGGGAAAAAAAAGCAACTGGCCACAATTCCACAAGATTTTTTTTCAGATCTTAATACATGAGGGGATATTAATGCTCTAAAAATAGTAATATCACTTGCTTTTCGGGAACTTTTTTTTTCACTCTGTCATCATAGATAAAAATGACTTCAATTTGAGAAACTGTCTCAGATTAAAGGAGGTTAAATAGACATGATAACAAAATGCAGTTTGTGATCTTGGATTGGATACTGGGGCAATTAATGATATTTAAATAAGGCTGATAGATTATTTAATGGTATTATAAGAGTATTAATTTCCCAGTTTAAGTAATCATATTGTGGTTATGTAAGACTTAAGCATTTTGGGACACTGTCAGGTGTACGAGAATCCTATAACTATTACTGCAACTTTTAAAATGTCTCAATTTATTTCAAAATGAAGAATTAAAAAAGCTAAATGATAAAAATGTAGTACAAATTACAAAACTGGTTTAATCATGTATTTTCAGTTTCCCTAAGTGAATAATATACCTTATAATTATGTAAGTATTATAATTTGCCTATTCACATATTTCTCTCTAATTTCTACATTTAGGTTCAGTGTGAAAGAAAATTTAAGATAATCATTATAGTTTTTGATTTGTAATTTCTGATGGAAACATACTATTCCTCTAAGTCCAGCCACCCTGGCAGTGTTTTTACAGGGAACCACAATTACCTCACCATCTTCTTTGTGCTATTAACTCCAGTTAATTATGTTAGGTTCTTTTTTTGATTATTATGATACCTTTTGATGGTGCATTCCATCAGCTGTGATTATATCCTTATATTTTAGGAACTCACAGAGCTATTAACATGAAATCACTATAGTAGATTCCTTAGGAATTTCAGGAAACAAACAAACAAAAAAGATGTCAGCTAAATCCATTAAACTGGACACAGAAGCACAGGCAATAACCTGAAACCATTCTAGCTTTTAATATGTGCCGATGATTGACATGTTGTCTGGGACCACCATTTGGGATTCCAAATCTGTAAATCCCTGATTTTTGTCTTCTTCAGTAGACAGGTGAAGTTGAGCAAGAATTAAAGTGTAGGAACAAAGGTAATTATACTTATTTTAAACAAATCTGAAAAGCATATTAAATTTGGAAAGATTTCTCACTAAAAATAATGTCTTAGCCACCTGAGTGCAATGTAACGTTGCAAGATAAAAAATCCAGTTTGATCAGTTACATTAATTTTTAATAGTTGAAAAGTCTAACTTTAAAATGTCAGCTAACTAGATAGCCATTTATTGAATGTTTAGGATTTTATTGAAAATCAGAGATTTATTATTTTATTTATTTTTTTAATTTTTTTATTGCTATGTTAACCACCACACATTACATCATTAGTTTTTGATGTAGGGTTCCATGATTCATTGTTTGTTCATAACACCCAGTGCTCCATGCAGAATGTGCCCTCTTTAATACGCATCAACAGGCTAACCCATCCCCCCACCCCCCTCCCCTCTAGAACCCTCAGTTTGTTTCTCAGAGTCCATCGTCTCTCATGGTTTGTCTCCCCCTCAGACTTACTCCACTTCATTCTTCCCCTACTGCTATCTTCTTCTTTTTCTTTTTTCTTAACATATGTTGCAGTATTTGTTTCAGAAGTACAGACCTGTGATTCAACAGTCTTGCACAATTCACAGCACTCACCATAGCACATACCCTCCCCAATGTCTATTACCCACCCACCCCATCACTCCCACCCCCCACCACTCCAGCAACCCTCGGTTTGTTTCCTGAGATTAAGAATTCCTAATATCAGTTAGGTCATATGATACATGTCTTTCTCTGATTGACTTATTTCACTCAGCATAACACCCTCCAGTTCCAACCACGTCATTGCAAATGGCAAGATCTCATTCCTTTTGATGGCTGCATAATATCCCATTGTGTATATATACCACATCTTTATCCATTCATCTGTCGATGGACATCTTGGCTCGTTCCACAGTTTGGCTATTGTGGACATTGCTGCTATAGACATTGGGGTGCACGTACCCCTTTGGATCCCTACATCTGTATCTTTGTGGTAAATACCCAGTAGTGCAATTGCTGGATCACATAGTAGCTCTATTTTCAACTGTTTGAGGAACCTCCATACTGTTTTCCAGAGTGGTTGCACCAGCTTGCATTCCCACCAACAGTGTAGGAGGGTTCCCCTTTCTCCGCATCCCCGCCAACATCTGTCGTTTCCTGACTTGTTAATTTTAGCCATTCTGACTGGTGTGAGGTGGTATCTCATTGAGGTTTTGATTTGGATTTCCCTGATGCCGAGTGATGTTGAGCACTTTTTCATGTGCCTGTTGGCCATTTGGATGTCTTCTTTGGAGAAATGTCTGTTCATGTCTTCTGCCCATTTCTTGATTGGATTATTTGTTCTTTGGGTGTTGAATTTGATTAGCTCTTTATAGATTTTGGATACTAGCCCTTTGTCTGATATGTCATTTGCAAATATTTTCTCCCATTCTGTCGGTTGTCTTTTGGTTTTGTGGACTGTTTCTTTTGCTGTGCAAAAGCTTTTTATCTTGATGAAATCCCAATAGTTCATTTTTGCCCTGGCTTCCCATGCCTTTGGCGATGTTTCTAGGAAGAAGTTGCTGCGGCTGAGGTCGAAGAGGTTGCTGCCTGTGTTCTCCTTTAGGATTTTGATGGACTCCTGTCTCACGTTTAGGTCTTTCAACCATTTGGAGTCTATTTTTGTGTGTGGTGTAAGGAAATGGTCCAGTTTCATTCTTCTGCATGTGGCTGTCCAATTTTCCCAACACCATTTGTTGAAGAGACTGTCTTTTTGCCATTGGACATTATTTCCTACTTTGTCAAAGATTAGTTGACCATAGTTGAGTGTCCATTTCTGGGCTCTCTATTCTGTTCCATTGATCTATGTGTCTGTTTTTGTGCCAGTACCATATTGTCTTGATGATGACAGATTTGTAATAGAGCTTGAAGTCCAGAATTGTGATGCCACCAGCTTTGCTTTTCTTTTTCAAGATTCCTCTGGCTATTCGGGGTCTCTTCTGGTTCCATACAAATTTTAGGATTATTTGTTCCATTGCTTTGAAAAGAGTGGATGGTATTTTGATGGGGATTGCTTTGAATGTGTAGATTGCTCTAGGTAGCATTGACATCTTCACAATGTTTGTTCTTCCAATCCATGAGCATGGAACGTTTTTCCATTTCTTTGTGTCTTCTTCTATTTCTTTCATGAGTATTTTATAGTTTTCTGAGTACAGATCCTTTGCCTCTTTGGTGAAATTTATTCCTAGGTATCTAAAGGTTTTGGGTGCAATTGTGAATGGGATCGACTCCTTGATTTGTCTCTCTTCTGTCTTGTTGTTGGTGTATAGGAATGCCACTGATTTCTGTGCATTGATTTTATAGCCTGCTACTTGACTGAATTCCTGTATGAGTTCTAGCAGTTTTGGGGTGGAGTGTTTTGGGTTTTCCACATACAGTATCATATCATCTGCAAAGAGTGAGAGTTTGACTTCCTCTTTGCCGATTTGGATGCCTTTGATTTCTTTTTGTTGTCTGATTGCTGTGGCTAGGACTTCTAATACTATGTTGAATAGCAGTGGTGAGAGTGGACATCCCTGCCGCGTTCCTGACCTTAGGGGAAAAGGTCTCAGCTTTTCCCCATTGAGAATGATATTCGCTGTAGGTTTTTCATAGATGGCTTTTACGATATTGAGGTATGTACCCTCTATCCCTATACTCTGAAGAGTTTTGATCAAGAAAGGATGCTGTACTTTGTCAAATGCTTTTTCTGCATCTATTGAGAGGATCATATGATTCTTGTTCTTTCTTTTGTTAATGTAGTGTATCACGTTGATTGATTTGCGTATGTTGAACCAGCCTTGCAGCCCAGGGATAAATCCCACTTGGTCGTGGTGAATAATCCTTTTAATGTACTGTTGGATCCTATTGGCTAGTATTTTGGTGAGAATTTTTGCATCCATGTTCATCTAGCATATTGGTCTGTAATTCTCCTTTTTGATGGGGTTTTTGTTTGGTGTGAGGATCAAGGTAACGCTGGCCTCATAAAATGAGTTTGGAAGTTTTCCTTCCATTTCTATTTTTTGGAACAGTTTCAGGAGAATAGGTATTAATTCTTCTTTAAATGTCTGATAGAATTCCCCTGGGAAGCCATCTGGCCTTGGGCTTTTGTTTCTTGGGAGATTTTTGATGACTGCTTCCATTTCCTTAGTGGTTATAGGTCTGTTCAGGTTTTCTATTTCTTCCTGGTTCAATTTTGGTAGTTGATACATCTCTAGGAATGCACCCATTTCTTCCAGGTTATCTAATTTGCTGGCATAGAGTTGCTCATAATATGTTCTTATAATTGTTTGTATTTCTTTGGTGTTGGTTGTGATCTCTCCTTTTTCATTCATGATTTTGTTGATTTGGGTCATTTCTCTTTTCTTTTTGATCAGTCTGGCCAGGGGTTTATCAATCTTGTTAATTCTTTCAAAGAACCAGCTCCTAGTTTCGTTGATCTGTTCTACTGTTCTTTTGGTTTCTAGTTCATTGATTTCTGCTCTGATCTTTATTATTTCTCTTCTCCTGCTGGGTTTAGGCTTTATTTGCTGTTCTTTCTCCAGCTCCTTTACGTGTAGGGTTAGGTTGTGTATTTGAGACCTTTCTTGTTTCTTGAGAAAGGCTTGTATTGCTATATACTTTCCTCTCAGGACTGCCTTTACTGTATCCCAAAGATTTTGAACAGTTGTGTTTTCATTTTCAATGGTTTCCATGAATTTTTTTAATTCTTCCTTAATTTCCTGGTTGACCCATTCACTCTTTAGTAGGATGCTCTTTAGCCTCCATGCATTTGAGTTCTTTCCGACTTTCCTCTTGTGATTGAGTTCTAGTTTCAAAGCATTGTGGTCTGAAAATATGCAGGGAATGATCCCAATCTTTTGGTACCGGTTAAGACCTGATTTGTGATGTAGGATGTGATCGATTCTGGAGAATGTTCCATGGGCACTAGAGAAGAATGTATTCCGTTGCTTTGGGATGGAATGTTCTGAATATGTCTGTGAAGTCCATTTGGTCCAGTGTGTCATTTAAAGTCTTTATTTCCTTGTTGATCTTTTGCTTAGATGATCTGTCCATTTCAGTCAGGGGGGTGTTAAAGTCCCCCACTATTATTGTATTGTTGTCAATGTGTTTCTTTGCTTTTGTTATTAATTGCCTTATATAATTGGCTGCTCCCATGTTCGGGGCATAGATATTTACAATTGTTAGATCTTCTTGTTGGATAGACCCTTTAAGTAGGATATAGTGTCCTTCCTCATCTCTTATTACAGTCTTTGTTTTAAAATCTAGTTTGTCTGGGCGCCTGGGTGGCTCAGTTGGTTAAGCGACTGCCTTCGGCTCAGGTCATGATCCTGGAGTCCCGGGATCGAGTCCCACATCGGGCTTCCTGCTCAGCGGGGAGTCTGCTTCTCCCTCTGACCCTCTTTCCTCTCGTGCTTTCTATCTCTCGTTCTCTCTCTCTCTCAAATAAATAAAGAAAATCTTTAAAAAAAAAAAAAGAAATATTGAAAGGGGTCCTCTAAGCAAAGAGAGAGCCTAAAAGCAGCAAAGATCAGAAAGGAACACAGACAACATACAGTTAACAGTCACCTTACAGGCAATACAATGGCAATAAATTCATACCTTTCAATAGTTACCCTGAATGTAAATGGGCTAAATGCCCCAATCAAAAGACACAGGCTATCAGATTGGATTAAAAAACAAGACCCATCAATATGCTGTCTGCAAGAGACTCATTTTAGACCCAAAGACACCCCCAGATTGAAAGTGAGGGGGTGGAAAACCATTTACCATGCTAATGGACACCAAAAGAAAGCTGGGGTGGCAATCCTTATATGAGACAAATTACATTTTAAAACAAAGACTGTAATAAGAGATGAGGAAGGACACTATATCCTACTTAAAGGGTCTATCCAACAAGAAGATCAAACAATTGTAAATATCTATGCCCCGAACATGGGAGCAGCCAATTATATAAGGCAATTAATAACAAAAGCAAAGAAACACATTGACAACAATACAATAATAGTGGGGGACTTTAACACCCCCCTGACTGAAATGGACAGATCATCTAAGCAAAAGATCAACAAGGAAATAAAGACTTTAAATGACACACTGGACCAAATGGACTTCACAGACATATTCAGAACATTCCATCCCAAAGCAACGGAATACATTCTTCTCTAGTGCCCATGGAACATTCTCCAGAATCGATCACATCCTACATCACAAATCAGGTCTTAACCGGTACCAAAAGATTGGGATCATTCCCTGCATATTTTCAGACCACAATGCTTTGAAACTAGAACTCAATCACAAGAGGAAAGTCGGAAAGAACTCAAATGCATGGAGGCTAAAGAGCATCCTACTAAAGAGTGAATGGGTCAACCAGGAAATTAAGGAAGAATTAAAAAAATTCATGGAAACCATTGAAAATGAAAACACAACTGTTCAAAATCTTTGGGATACAGTAAAGGCAGTCCTGAGAGGAAAGTATATAGCAATACAAGCCTTTCTCAAGAAACAAGAAAGGTCTCAAATACACAACCTAACCCTACACGTAAAGGAGCTGGAGAAAGAACAGCAAATAAAGCCTAAACCCAGCAGGAGAAGAGAAATAATAAAGATCAGAGCAGAAATCAATGAACTAGAAACCAAAAGAACAGTAGAACAGATCAACGAAACTAGGAGCTGGTTCTTTGAAAGAATTAACAAGATTGATAAACCCCTGGCCAGACTGATCAAAAAGAAAAGAGAAATGACCCAAATCAACAAAATCATGAATGAAAAAGGAGAGATCACAACCAACACCAAAGAAATACAAACAATTATAAGAACATATTATGAGCAACTCTATGCCAGCAAATTAGATAACCTGGAAGAAATGGGTGCATTCCTAGAGATGTATCAACTACCAAAATTGAACCAGGAAGAAATAGAAAACCTGAACAGACCTATAACCACTAAGGAAATGGAAGCAGTCATCAAAAATCTCCCAAGAAACAAAAGCCCAAGGCCAGATGGCTTCCCAGGGGAATTCTATCAGACATTTAAAGAAGAATTAATACCTATTCTCCTGAAACTGTTCCAAAAAATAGAAATGGAAGGAAAACTTCCAAACTCATTTTATGAGGCCAGCGTTACCTTGATCCTCACACCAAACAAAAACCCCATCAAAAAGGAGAATTACAGACCAATATGCTAGATGAACATGGATGCAAAAATTCTCACCAAAATACTAGCCAATAGGATCCAACAGTACATTAAAAGGATTATTCACCACGACCAAGTGGGATTTATCCCTGGGCTGCAAGGCTGGTTCAACATACGCAAATCAATCAACGTGATACACTACATTAACAAAAGAAAGAACAAGAATCATATGATCCTCTCAATAGATGCAGAGAAAGCATCTGACAAAGTACAGCATCCTTTCTTGATCAAAACTCTTCAGAGTATACGGTTAGAGTGTACATACCTCAATATCATAAAAGCCATCTACGAAAAACCTACAGCGAATATCATTCTCAATGGGGAAAGGCTGAGAGCTTTTCCCCTGAGGTCAGGAACGCGGCAGAGATGTCCACTCTCACCACTGCTATTCAACATAGTATTAGAAGTCCTAGCCACAGCAATCAGACAACAAAAAGAAATCAAAGGCATCCAAATCGGCAAAGAGGAAGTCAAACTCTCACTCTTTGCAGATGATATGATACTGTATGTGGAAAACCCAAAACACTCCACCCCAAAACTGCTAGAACTCATACAGGAATTCAGTCAAGTAGCAGGCTATAAAATCAATGCACAGAAATCAGTGGCATTCCTATACACCAACAACAAGACAGAAGAGAGACAAATCAAGGAGTCGATCCCATTCACAATTGCACCCAAAACCTTTAGATACCTAGGAATAAATTTCACCAAAGAGGCAAAGGATCTGTACTCAGAAAACTATAAAATACTCATGAAAGAAATAGAAGAAGACACAAAGAAATGGAAAAACGTTCCATGCTCATGGATTGGAAGAACAAACATTGTGAAGATGTCAATGCTACCTAGAGCAATCTACACATTCAAAGCAATCCCCATCAAAATACCATCCACTCTTTTCAAAGCAATGGAACAAATAATCCTAAAATTTGTATGGAACCAGAAGAGACCCCGAATAGCCAGAGGAATCTTGAAAAAGAAAAGCAAAGCTGGTGGCATCACAATTCTGGACTTCAAGCTCTATTACAAATCTGTCATCATCAAGACAATATGGTACTGGCACAAAAACAGACACATAGATCAATGGAACAGAATAGAGAGCCCAGAAATGGACACTCAACTATGGTCAACTAATCTTTGACAAAGTAGGAAATAATGTCCAATGGCAAAAAGACAGTCTCTTCAACAAATGGTGTTGGGAAAATTGGACAGCCACATGCAGAAGAATGAAACTGGACCATTTCCTTACACCACACACAAAAATAGACTCCAAATGGTTGAAAGACCTAAACGTGAGACAGGAGTCCATCAAAATCCTAAAGGAAAGCACAGGTAGCCACCTCTTCGACCTCAGCCGCAGTAACTTCTTCCTAGAAACATCGCCAAAGGCAAGGGAAGCAAGAGCAAAAATAAACTATTGGGATTTCATCAAGATAAAAAGCTTTTGCACAGCAAAAGAAACAGTCCACAAAACCAAAAGACAACCGACAGAATGGGAGAAAATATTTGCAAATGACATATCAGATAAAGGGCTAGTATCCAAAATCTATAAAGAACTAATCAAATTCAACACCCAAAGAACAAATAATCCAATCAAGAAATGGGCAGAAGACATGAACAGACATTTCTCCAAAGAAGACATCCAAATGGCCAACAGGCACATGAAAAAGTGCTCAACATCACTCGGCATCAGGGAAATCCAAATCAAAACCTCAATGAGATACCACCTCACACC